>NC_143575.1:90651529-90803018 GCF_048544385.1 Mastigoproctus giganteus | reverse complement strand
CTGATATATCTTCATCAATATCATTGATAAATATAAAAAACAACAGTGGATCCAACACCGAACCCTGTGGGACTCCACTAATAACATTAGTCCACGAAGAGCAGCACTCATTGATTATCACCCTCTGTCTTCTCCCACTCAACCATCCTTTTATCCATAGTAGCAACTTGTAGCAACTTACCCTTAATACCATTCTGCTCCAATTTGTACAGTAGTCTTCCATGTGCAACAGTGTCAATAGCTTTCCTGAAATCCAAGTATATGATATCAAAATTATTTTTTGCGTCCAGTTCCTTTGTGACCACATCATAATACCCAATCAAAGTTGTCAGACGACTTTCCCTTGGCAAATCCGTACTATATCTGAATTATTGCTGCAGTCTTGTCTAGATGATCCTGCAGTGCATCTTTAACCAGTGACTCCATTATTTTACCCGGAACAGAAGTTAAACTAACTGGTCCGTAATTACTCATGTGCACATCTCCAGTCAGTGGGGACTTCCCCTGAGTCAAAGGATGCTCTCATAATTATGGCTATGGGTTTGCTTACTTCCTTTGCTATAAAGCATATGACACAACCTGGTGATTCGGTATATTGCAAGACCTCCATGATTTTCGTATTAGGAGTAACCATCCCGTTTTTATTAAAAACTTTCTTTCTGATCACCTATTTCAAGTTGTTTAGGCTCAATATTTCTTCAAGTGTTTTGCCAAGTGGAAGGAGTCACAGCAGTCTGTTCTAAGTGTCACGCTTTTCACAATCAAAATAAATGATCACAGAACAACTTCCAACAGTAAACAATGCCCTCTAAGTTGACAATTTTATTATATTTTGTCACATGTGCAATATGAGGCAAAACGCCATTGATCACCTTACATCATGGACATTTGCTCGTGGGTTCAGATTTTCACCACAGAAGACCGTTTGTGAACACTTTTGTTGAAAATGGAATCCTCATCTTGACCCAGAATTAAGGCTTGGGCAAAAACAGTGTCCCAGTGATAATAGAGCTTTTCTACAACATATCCGTAATCTAAGGGCAAGGTGTGCCAAGGGGCTAAAGTCCCTTTCGTGAACTTTGTGGGGTGCAGATTGCTGTATCCTGCTTTGGCTCTACCAGGATCATGCATTCTAAACTTGATTATTCTTCACAGGTTTGGTTTATGCTTCTGCTAGAGATAGTTCACTTTGATAATTAAATCCAGTCCACCACCAGACTATCTGGGCTGCCACTGTAGCATTTCATGCATTTCCTGACCAAAGCCTTTAGTTAGTATTAGCAATGGCACATGGTGCAAGGAAGCCTATAGCTTATGCTGCACCAGCCAAAAAAAAAAAAAAAGTTGGAGCAAAAGAACCATCTCTGTGGCTGTCACAGACATTCTCGCAGGTATGTCAAGCTGAGCTTGCTGCCTAGGAGAAAGGTAGCAAGCTCAACACTGATGGAACTAATATTCGGGTGACACAAAAGTTAAGTGGACCTAATTTCAGCAAAGTCTGGTTGGTCTGTGTTATCCAAATTCTGTGCTTGCACCTTCACGATGGTGGGACTGTAACTGTGGCTATGACCCCCCCCCCCCATGTGCAAGTCCTGAAATATGGCACCTACTATACTGGAGATGACCACTCATGTGCAAACGAACATAAGCAGGAGGTCAAGGAATGCTGCACCTCTGTTACCGGGCTATACTATAATACTAGTTGGTAGATGACTCTCATCAACTGGTGGTCCTAATACCACCACTTTGTTTATTGGCTGCTGAAGTGGTTGAACCAATGTTTAGTCTTCAGAGCAAAGCTCCAACAAGCCCCCCCCCCATCTCTCACATCATACAGTATGATTCATGCCTTTTGAGATTATGAAGATATCCTAGCAAGATCCAATCTTCCTTACATTTCAAGGGTACAGTTCTAAAACGGTGTTCCCACGCCGACCGTTAGATAGTCCACTGGACTGAACCTGTTGGTAACCCTCTGGGAGACTTCCGGACAAGCGAATTTATTATCTCGCTGCCTCTACTCTGCCAGATAGTGAATGGAGGGGGGGGGGGTTGTCGAGGCCACATTATGTCAAACAGCTGGGTACATTAAACTTATCTGTGAAAAGATCTAAACCTTCCAAGCTCTTCCTTATTCATTTCACAAATATAGGTGGTCTCAGTTCCAATCTCAATAATGTCCATTTCCACATATAGTCTGCAAAACCCCATCTACTCTTTCTGACAGAATCCCAGTTATTAGTTGATTCAACTACCGCCCATCTCAGTTGTCCAAATTAATCTCTGTATGATTCCTTTCACTTCAAAGGTGGTACTTGCATATATGTCCGCTCTGATATTCCCTGTCAGAGACTTAGTAATTTGGAATATCCTCTTTTTGATCTTCTTTGGCTTAACATCTCTCTACCACATTCTGTCAAATTTATCTGCTTCTGCTATCATTCTCCCAACTCCGCTAATCACTTGAAACTCTTTGAGTTTCAAGTGATTAGTGGAGTTGGGAGAACTTGAAATTCTTTAATGTTCACTTGCCAACTGGCTTCCATTTTATAGTCACATGAACCCAGCTGGTCAAGGTGCTGAGGCTTTTGCAGTGCTAATGACCTTGTACAGATTGTTCATTTTCCTACCAAAATAATCAAAATAATACAAATTTCCTACCAAAAAAATCCTAACCATGAAGCCAATGCACTTGATCTTTTTTCTCACAAACAACCCTTCTAAGTACATGGTCAAGCTGAGTGGTCCTCTAGGTACCTCAGATCACAACTTGGTGATGGTCTCTTGTCCAATGGAGCCTTTCTCTTGTGGCCACTCACAACCTCATTGTTTGGCAATACAAGGGTGCAAAATGAGATGGTCTGCAAGATTTATTTTCTTTGGTTGGATTACTGTTTCTAATCTTCTGATGTTAACGTTTGCTCAGATTGTGACAGTGAAATTATTCTTCTAGGGATGATCCTTTATTCCACCCACCAACATAAAAGTTCCAAGGCCATTAAATGTTGCATATCACATTTGGCTTGTATCCAAATCACTAGCTTCATTTTCTGCCTACACTAAAGCTTGCAACAACTGTAAAGCAGTTATTAATCAGTCCAATTAGATTTTGAACAGACTGGGTAGAAAACTTGCTACTTGTCCAAATGGTAATCGAGCATTCTGGTCTCTTGCTAAAGCTATTGGCTGCAACTTTTGCTTATCTCTGTTCACACCTCTGGGAACACTTGAGAGAAGCAGATGGTTCTGTTGCCACTTCAGCCAAATATAAAGCTGACCTGCTAGAATCCTTCTTTTCTTCTAACTCTTGTATTGATTATCTTAGTAAACCATCTCCTACCGTTTCCAGTATACTCTATTCAATGCCTCCTGTGGTCTTCTGTGAAAAGGATGTCACAAGGTTTTTAAACAATCTTGATGACAAGAAAGCTCCAGGTCATGATGGTATTTCTCCACTTGTTCTCAAAACCTGTACTCCTGAGCTTACTCCTGTTCTGTGTTGCCTTTATTCACTTTCTTTTTCCAAAGGTGTTTTTCCTTCTGTTTGAAATTTTTTTCATATTCAGCCAGTTTCTAAAAAGGGTGATAAATGCCTGCCATCCAGTTACCATCCTATTGCATTTACTTCTACTCTTTCTAAAGTAATGGAGAAATGAATTAACTGCCAAGTCTTAAACTATCTAGAAACCTTTCATCTAATCATTGATTGCCAGTTGGATTCCATCAATGGTGATATTCTGATTTTCTGGTGATATACTTGCTTATGTTACCCATCTATGGAAAAGTTAGAAACTCAAGCAGTTCTTGACATTTCAAAGGCTTTTGATCATGTTTGGCATAAAGGCCTTCTAAATAAAATTCCATGTTATGGTTTGCTGACTGTTTTTTAGCATTAGCATTATTTGAGGCATATGAATGAAGAAAGCAAGCTTATAGAACATCACCCAAAAAAAAAATTTTCTCATTTCACTCATCCGGTCACTCCAAATGTTTGTCTACTTCAGCCTTAAATTTATTTAAGCTATCAACTTCCACAACAACAGATGGAAATCTGTTCAAGCAATCAACTACCCGCTGGCTAAAGGCAAACTTACACACATCAATTCTACAACTGTCTTTCCTCAATTTGAATCTATGCTCCCTCAGGTTCTTAATCTGAGCAAGTGAAAGTATCTCATCAGCATTGAGCTACTCAAACCATTCAAGGCCTTATACACACCAATCAGATCACCTTGCAGGTGCCTAGTCTCCAGATGCTGCAACATACAAAAAATTAAGCCTCTCCTGGTAAGAGAACCCCTTTGTTCCTCTCACTAATCTTGTTGCTATGTACTCGTTCTAGCAACTCTATATCCTTCCTAAAATGAGGCCTTCAGACCTGTATGGTACTCAAGGTGTGGCCTGACCATTGTCTTATACAAAAGTATAACCACCTCCTTGTCTCTGCTAGCAAAATTCATATATATCAGTGACAAAACTCCATGACCTGCTCTGGCAGCCCATCCTCACTGCTTAGAGAACTTCATATCCAACAGCACAATTACCTCCAGGTCTTTTTCATTCTCCACCTCCATGGGTGTACTACCACACAGTTGTTACATTTCTCTTGGGTTACTGCTACCCATATACAGTACTTTGCATTTGTCAATATTAAACTTCAGTTGCCCCTTCTCAGCCCATCTACCTTAACTTTTCTAGATCATATTGCAGTAGCATACTGTCTTTACTATCATTAACAGCCCTGCCAACCTTTGTATCATCTGCAAACTTGGTTTGTAATTGGATGTCCAGTTTCCTCTCTGACTGCTTACCGTGAGTAATGGTGGTGGCTCTCTGTCTTCTAACTTCCCTACTAATGCTGGTGTTCCCCAAGGTTCAGTTCTTTCTTTCACTCTTATGTTAATGACCCTGTTCCATTGACTAGAAGTCTTATCTATAGTTTTGCTGATGATAGCATATTTCATTCCACCTTCCAGTTTTAGGAACCTTGCCCTGCACAAACAGCTCAAACTTCTTAAGTATCCAGTATCAATTCCTTAAATGCTAATCTTCAGATAATTCTCCAATGGCACAAATAACTTGGCTGATTTCAATCCTTCTAAAACTCAATTCTGCCTTATATCTCCCTCAAATGATTATTTTGTTCCTGTGCTTATCTTTGATGACTTTCTGATTTCTGGGCAAGATCATATATGTGTATTGTTGATTACCCTGACTTCTAATCTCTCTCTTGGCATAATCACATTACAAATATTACTTTCTCTGCATCCAAAAAAAATGGGTTTTCTCTTTCACTCTATTACTTTTCTTCCAAACAGCTGTTCACTCTGTACAAATCGCAAATCTGTCCTACCATGGAATATTGTTCCCACTCCTTTGGCAGTGCCCCCAAAATCTTTCTCAGACTTCTAGATTCCATTCAAAAGATTGCAGTTTGGTTAATTAGCAAAGTTAGGTTAACTGACTCATTTCTAGCAAAGTCTGTCCACTCTCTTTTTCATAGACGTTCTGTGTTTGCTGAATGCCTTTCCTATAGGTACTTCCTTGGGCACTGTTCTTCTGAATTGGCTTCTATAATTCTCTCTCTGTGAGATTTTCTGGGAGAGCCTCCCTTCATATGTATTTCCTGAAAATTGCAATCTATAGAAATTCAAATCTAATTTCTGGCAGCCCGTCTGCACTGCTCAGAGAACTTTATATCCAACTGCACAATATCAACAAGTATCCTCTTTCATGTTCTCAACCTTCAACCCATGCACGGTAGTAAGTACTATGGATTCAACTACCTTTTGTGCTTGTGATTATCAAAAAAACGAAGGTATCTAGAAAAATTAGGCAAATGGGTTGAGAAATGACAATTGAAGTATAACATTGACAAATGCAATGTACTGTATATGGATAGCAGTAATCCCAGAGTAACATATCAACTGTGTGCTACTACACTCAGAATAGTGGAAAGTGAAAAGGATCTGAGAGTAATAGATCTCTCTCTGGGAAATTCTGGTGTATGTTATGTGATATTGATTGCTGCTAACAAGCTGTCTATACTAGTAATTTTTTTTTTTTTTTATATAGGGTGTTTCAAAAATGATGGTCAATAATTTAAAGTTGAAAAGTACAAACTAAGATAAGCAAAAAAAGTCCCAGTGAACGTCGGGCCGCAAATGAACCATTTTCGAGATAATGCACATTTTCTGTTAAGTTCCCCCACTGACTATTGCTAGTGCCAGTTTAACAAAGAGCTGTGAAAAATCCTTTGCTAAGGGGGTTTTATTAAACATAAGATAATACATTTTTAATTTTTGGTTTCAACGCCACATTTTACAGATGTTACAAAAGGTGTTCAAAATGCTGGCCTTGCATCCGTATGCAGGCTTTATGGTCTTCTCTGCACTGATTTGCTGAAGGCTCCTTCAACCCGACGCTGCAGTTCTTCAACTGTGTTAATGTAATAAGTGTACACCAAGCTTTTTACATGACCTCAGATACAAAAATCCATAGGATTTAAGTCTGGTGATCTGGGAGGCCATATTACAGGCCCACCTCTACATATCCACCATTGACCATACCTTCTAGTTAGATACCGAGTTACAACTCGAACAAAATGTGCTGGTGCACCATCGTGCACAAACCACATGTACTGGCATTGCTGAAGTGGAACATCATCATCATCGAGGTCTGGAAAAACAGTCTGCAGGAACTGAAGGTACAGCTCTCCTGTTAGCCTGTTTGGCAGAAAGTGTGGTCCAATTAGATGGTCTCCTAGTATTCCTGCCCAAACATTCAACAAGAAACGTTACTGATGTCATTTCTCGTGAATTGACTTATAGTCAAGGGAACAGGGTCATTAACATAAGAGTGGAAGAAAGAACTGAACCTTGAGGAACACCAGCATTGGTAGGGAAGTTAGAAGACAGAGCCACCACCAGTTTACAATTTTCGTTGGTACAAACGTGACGGTTATGAAAATTAAAAATATCATCACAAGTAAACCCAGCTTCATCAGTGAACAAAATGTTTAAAAATTGGGGGTTCAGGACACACTGTTGTTGCATCCACTGGCAGAAGTTCACTCTGGGAGGGTAGTCTGTATTGCTGAGACCTGGTACATGCTGGATATGGTAGGGGTTCATAATTGGCAATGTAAAATTCTCAACTCACTGCTATGACTCAGTACACACTCTTGCAGAGCAATCCTCGTCAAAATTCATGGATTTTTTTCTATTCTTTCTAACCCTTTCCTCAACATCAAGTGTTATGCTTCTGGGCCTACCTGCTCGTACTCCATGTGTGAAGCGCCCATGTTCTCTAAGGCGTTGATGTACCCTAATGAATGGGTGCCTGTTGGGCTGCCTTTGGCAAGGAAATGCTTCTTGGTACAAACGTGCAGCTTCCAGTGCACTTCCGTTGGCTTTACAATACATGAAGTGCATGTCCGCATTACTCTTTGTTGCTGTAACCTCTTTCCATGTTGACTATCCTTTGACAAGTACTAGTATGCCTGCTATGTCTAGAGCATTGAGAGAGGGGAAAGGAAGAGAATGAGCATAACCTAACCCAAACAAACAAGTCAGTGGTGAATCCCAACTAGAAATGTGCAATATCTTGAAAACAATTCACTTGAGGACCTGCGTTTACTAGGCTTTTTTTTTGCATATTGTAGTCTGTACAGTTCCCCTTTAAATTATTGACCATCAGTTTTGAAACACCCTGTAAATATAATACCTATAAATATCTTGAAAATAAGTCTGGGCTTTTTTTTTTTTTTTGCAATTTTATAAATGTAGAATAATATTTAATAAGTTGCCTGTGAAGCTAAAAACAATTATTCTTCCTAGTAACTTTCACTCATGTATAAAATGGTTTAATATGTTAGTCTAAAGAGTATTTCAGATAGTTAATAGATCTCATCTTTGTATTTATGCTTTTTTTTTTATTCTAGATTACAAAACATTTTGTGATTTAAAATGTCTTCTGATGTTGATCTGTTTGTATTTCTTAATCTTTGAGCTGATTCCTTACATTTTTTTATTCAGTATGATACATAAATGTTGTTCCACAGTTTGAATCATTTTAAATATTTCAGAATTGAGCGGTTAGCTCTGAATATAGCTCAGGATTTTGAAGAGCAGCCTTTTACAGCTCTGTGTGTTTTAAAAGGAGGCTACAAATTCTTTTCTGACTTACTAGATAAGATTAAGCAGTACACACGATATGTTGAAGATGGTTCTGCTCCAATAGCTGTAGATTTCATCAGGCTCAAAAGTTATGAGGTGAGCAAATGTTTTTTATGTATTTGTTTATTGATGTTAATATTTCTGTAAATTAACCCCTCCCATTCCCATGGCAGTTTCAGTGCTTAGTGAGAGGCAAGACACTTTGTTAGTGCAGCATCTGATAACTCAGTGGTGATTTAATTCACAAAATGAGAGATGTCAAAGAGTATGAAAACATAATTATCATAAATGTGAGCTGATGATTACTCTAAGCCTACTAGTAATATTATTATATATCTTGTGATTACTATATATCTATGATATGATTTGTATCTGTATTTCATGAAATACTGCTATAGAAATTGGAGCAGTGTGGCATTAAGGGCAAGTTACTACTATGGATAAAGGGATGTTGAGTGGAACAAGACAGAGTGAGATGTCACTCTGTGGGGACTATTACTCTTCTTGGACTAATGTTATTAGCTGAGTTTGCCAGGGTTCACTACTCAGCCTGTCGTTGTTTTATATTTTTATTAATGACATTGATGAAGGTATATCAAGTGTAATGGCTAAGTTTGCAGTGATACAGAGGTTTACAGGATGGTTAATCAAGATATGCTACTGTGAGAAGATCTGTATAAATTAAGCAGATGGGCTGGGAAATGTATGTCAAAGGTTAACATTGATATACGCAAGGTACTGCATATGTGTAGCTGTAATCCAAGATTAGCACAACAACTGTGTGGTACTACACTCAGGGTAGTGGGAAATGGAAGTGACCTGGGGGTAATTGTGGAATCTGATATGAGGTTCTCTGAGCAGTGCTGACACGCTGTCAGGACAGCTTATATGGTTTTGTCAGTGATATTCAGAATTTTGCCAGCAGGGAAAGGAGGTGATTATCCCAAAGTACAAGGCAACGATAAGGCCACATCTTGAGTATTGCAAACAGGTCTGGAGGTCTCATTTTAGGATAGACATGGATCTGTTGGACCAGGTGTAGAGAACAGCAACAATATTAGTGAGAGGAACAAAAGGTACTCTTGATGGGAAAGGTTTCAGTTCTGCAAACTGCAGTACCTGCAGGATGAAACTGAGATATTTAAGGCTTTGAATGGTTTGAGTAAGCTCAATACTGATGGAGTCCTTCCTCTCACTTAGAATATGTGCATGAAGGAGCATAAATTGAAACTGAGAAAGAATGGTTGTAGGGTAGATTGCAGAAATTTTGATTCAGCTAAGCGGGTGATCAACTGTTGGAACAGACTCCCATCTAATGTAATAGAGGTGGGTGGTTTGAATAAATTCAAGAAAGAATTAGACATTATGAGGTTATTATGATGAGTTACTTTCATGTTACACTATTAATAAGTAATGCTTCTCAAGGAGAAAAGTATAATATGTTACTTTATTTGTAACGTGGTCCCTCACATACCTCCCTCCCCATTTCACTGACAGCCTATTCAGTGTTTATTGGTGCCTCTTTGGTGGGAGGATAGACTTAGCATTTTATTAGTTCATATTTGAATATTTACTATTTGTATCTCTTGGCATCTCTCACCTTGTAAGTTAAATTGCCTCTAGTTTGTCAGGTACTGTACTGATGTACTGTACATGTTAATCAGTACTGTACTGATTCACACATAACAGATGCTATTTGTAGTGCAAGGTAGACAACTCATGCTGGCAGCCTTACAGTTTGTGAGATCAGTTGCTGTTCCCACATGCTAAGCAATTTGTGATTTTCAGATTTCTCTGCTTCAACTGTGGGTTATAGACTAATTATTAGTTTTTATATTTCTACTTTTAATAAATCTTATTTGGTAGCTGCTCTTCTTTTAAAAAGTATTTGGAAAGAGAGAGAGCAAGAAAGGAAAGATACTTTATTTTTTTTTTCATAGTTTAATTACTAACCTTTGCTAGGTCATACCATTTCTCCTGCCTCCCTGTGGTAGAGCAGAAAGCATAGGTAGAAGAGTCAACCCCCACAGCTGAAAGGAGCCAAGTGGACCTTCAAGCTTTTCCACCAGTGGAGCCTGCTGGTACTCAAAGACATACTGATGCTCTTCTTAAACTGTCATCCTTTCATTGCATTCCCACCAAAATTACCCATCACCATGCCACAATAAACACCCCTAAAGGAATTAGAGCAAATGGACATGTATGCAAAGAGTTATGATTTAAAAAAAAGATGAAAAGGGGATCAAGGATTGTATTCAGCATATTCAAAAGTACAACTTGTACCTGCCCATAACATTTTAATTGCCTTAAATACATTAACTGCACACCAATGGTAGAAGTGAGTTATCTTGTTATGTATTAGACTTATATACCAAATTCCATATGATAAGTGCTGAAAATTTGATCACTCACAAGTGACATGGAGAGGTGACAATATGCTCTAACTGTGGATCAAAACATTGTACACAAGCAGATTATAATACTCATTCACTATATTGTGCAAAGGATTGCATTCAGCATATTCAAAAGTACAAATTGCACAGTGTTACTTACCAGAAGGTGAGAAAACAACTGGATACTCAGAAACACAGTACTACACAATTACTCCAAAAATGTTGCTCGAGTGGCCAAAATCTCCCTTGACAGATTCACAATGAGGGGCATCAGGTCAAGTTAATATTCTGAACTCATTTTCACCTACTTCTATTCCAGCAGCTCAAAAAGTACAGAATTATATTCTGTTAAAGCAAAAAAAGAATCTCTGCAGATAATAGATTGTAATAATACAGCCAATGAAGAAAGTACACTTGAGATTGCTGAAGATGACATGGATACAGGATGCTCCATCTTATATAAAAAAAATAAATGTAAACATGATTAACATAAACCTATAGCCATTTAAGAAATATATATATACAGATACACCCCTATTTCCATATCTAAATAATGGGCAGTATTGATGACTTGTAGGAACTGATTACCCACTATAATCCAGTAGGCATCTGTTCATGAGAAACCATTGTAACTCATTAAATGTCTCCTTCAGTTAAAAAATACAATCTTTGCAGATCTGATAAAGATTCAACAAACAGGGACCAATGGAAGCATTGCTATTTTTGTACAATTCAGAATTCCCTCAAAACACATACATAACATACTTCCTTACAGCAGTTGTATTGCACACTGCACTGACCATCACATTTACCATTGTGTCTGTATATCTCCAACCAAATCATACATATACTGAAGCAAACTTAGATGACTTTATTATGTTGATATTGACTCCATTCTACTTTCTAGATGTCAATGGACACGTCCCACTTTGGGGATCATCTGTTGCAAACTCCAAAGTGGGTTGATTGAACAGTTGAGAACACTTACTCGAATCAGTACTTGATAAACTTAACTTCGCTGAATACTGGATCATATACATACATTCACTCTCAAAGGGAATCAACATCTGCTATTGATCTGTTCAATTTGTTCTTTAGTGTTGTTTCTAATATTGATTAGTTAGTGTTGGATGACCTGTACAGTGACCATTACCCTATAGTGTGTCAGATCCAAACTGCATTTGAAGGTCGAATGAAATGGAAATTCACCAAAGTAGACTGAAAGAAATATGCCAACATATTTGATACAAAAACCACCTAGTCTCAATCCATTTATTGGCATAAATTAAAACATAATGTAACAGAACATAGCTGTATTTAGTACTGCAATATTATTTAGTCACATGCAAGGCACCAAAAACATACTAATCACTGGGGGAATACAGAATGCACAAATGCAAAAAAGGTTAAAAAATTAGAGCATGGAACTTTTTACTGCAAACTATCCTACAACCAATAATCTAATCTGCTGAGAAACTTAGAACCAAATCATGTCACATAAGAAGATAATGTCTTTCTCCAAAATAAGTACAGGAATCCTCCTGAATTGCTGGTTTGTTAACCACGCATTTCAGATAATGCAGTTCTGTATTTCTATACCAAAATTTTACGTATATGTGATTTAGTCTAGTCTCACCTTATTGCATTGGCTTCCTGTAGCTCAGGCAAGCAAGTATGAGGACAATGACAGATTTAGGTAGTCTTATACTCTGATACTCATTTAATTTTAGATGCCCTAAAAGTAGTTGTGTTATGTTATTTGGTTTTTAGGAGCATTAGCAACTAAGGCCATATTGCTCCGGGGATATGTGGTGGTCATTCCTTGACCTTTCCGCATCCTCCGTATTTGGTGGTCACGGGCTCGAATCCCAGTCTAATCAAGAAGCGTGTGCTACGCACTGCTGCTCCTGGCTACGGAGGCACCCTAAAAGTAGTGGAGGCCATGGACAAACATTAATCGAATTGTTGAGAGGCCACAACTTTGTGATTCCAGAGTGATTGAACTGCTGTACCTTCAATAAACTTGCCTTATTAGTGTGTTTTTTTTTTTTTTTTTTTATGAAAACCCCAAACACGAGAGGTATTAGAACCTATAGTACTTAGTACCGTGCTTGGGTCGGAGGGAGATTGAGAAAACGAAAGAAGGTATTTGTTGACGTTAGACTCTAACTTCTGTAGACTGTAATTTTCAGGAAATACTTATGAAAGAAGGAAGTGTGTACTACAAAGGAAAAAGATTTCTTTGTTCTACCCCCATCCCCTTGAATGACCATCCTATCAGTACTACGAGATGTGGAATGTGGATATTAAATAATGAGACTATGCGTGCAGCCGCTACACACTGAGTGCCATGACACCAAGGCACAGCAGTTGACCTTGAACCTTTCTCCAGTTGTCTGCCAACTCATGTTCGAATACACTCATTTGCTTTGCAGTTAGGCAGGTTTTCATTACCTTGTGTTTTCGCAGTTTACTAAAAAAAAATGACAGACAGAGGAACTGAATAACAAATCAACCTCAAAATACTATGTAAAGATCTTGCATGTTTGGATGGCATAAAAGATTTTTAGATGCAAGAGAGGAAGGATGTGGAAGACAGTGAATGACCAAGCCATTCAGTATCCATGAAAATTGATGAAATGTGGGCTGTGTAAGGACATTGATTAGAAGTGATTGTCATTTAAACATTAGGATGATTGTACCAGATACTGTAATGGTGCCAAAAATTTTGAATGAAGATCAAAAAATGAGAAGACTCCAAGTTTGTGAAGAGGTTTTGAAAAAAAATTGAAGAATATCTGGGCTTTGAGCACTGCAATTACTCTCAATGAAAGTTCAGCTGTTGCAGTAC
Source organism: Mastigoproctus giganteus (assembly GCF_048544385.1). NCBI lineage: Eukaryota > Metazoa > Arthropoda > Arachnida > Uropygi > Thelyphonidae > Mastigoproctus > Mastigoproctus giganteus. Next base: position 90,789,597 of record NC_143575.1, on the reverse strand, counting down.
AACTCAGAAACTAAAAGACAGTCCGTGCACCGGAAGACAAAACAATCCTCCAGACCAAAAAAAAAAAAACCTGGAATGTCAAAATCAAAAATGAAAACCAAAGCTTCTTGTTTTCTGTGATATTAAAGAAATTATTATGGCTGAATATGTGAGACCTGAATTAGTATTAGTAGTGGCAGATCATGCAAGAAAGTAAACTTATAGAGCATTAACAAAAAAAAAATCTACTCACCTCACCCTCCAAGAATTTGTCTATTTCTTCCTTGAATTTATTCATACTATCTAGTTCCTCAACAACAGATGGAAGTTTGTTTCAACAATCAACCACCAGCTGAGTGAAGGCAAATTCTGCACATCCATCCCTTTTCAATTTGAATTTATACTCTCTCATGTGTAATATCAGTAAGAGGAAGAATCCCATCAACATTGAGCTTATTTAATCCATTCAAAGCCAAACAATAGTGAAATTATAGTAACCTTATAATACCATGATAAATCTGACTAAAAAATGACATTCAAAGCCTTCAAACCTCAATCAAGTCTGCCCACAGGTGTCTCCAGACACTGCAATTTGCAGAACTGAAGCCTTTCTTGCTAAGATCGTCTTTTGTTCCCTTCACAAATCTTGTTGTCCTTCTCTACACCCATTCCAGCAGATCTACATCCTTTCTAAAATGAAGTCTCTGGGCCTGTGTACAGCACTCAAGATGCAGCATAACCATGGCCTTATGCAAAGGAATAGTCACCTCCATATCCCTGCTAGCAAAGTTTGTGTATTATTGATAAAACTCCAAGAGCTGTCCTGGCAGCCTGTCTGCACTGCTTAGAGAACTTCACATCTGATTGCATAATTACATCCAGATCTTTTGTACGTTAATTGGGGATTACTGCTACTCATATGCATTATCTTGCATTTGTCAATGTTCAACTTCAACTGCCATTTCTCAACCCATTGACCTAATCTTGTTGCAGTAGCATACCTTGACTACTGTCATTAACTACCCTGCCAACCTTTATATCATCCGCAATATTAGACATTAACCCTAATATACCTTCATCAATATTATATAATAAATATTGAAAAGAATAATTGGCTCAACATTAAACCCTGGGGACTCCACTAATAACATTAGCCTTCAATGATCAGTGCCCATTGATAAACACTCTCTTATCACCTACTCAATCATCCTTTTAGCTACAGATGTAAATTGTCCTTAATTCCATATTGCTTCAGTTTTTACAGCAGTGTTTTATGTGCAATGGTATCAGTAACCTTCCTGATACCAAAATTATTATGATATCAAAATTATTTTTTGCATCCATTTCCTTTGTTACTGAATCATAATATCCAATCCGATTGATCAGACAAGACTTCCCCCTTTACAAATCCATTCTGTGACTTCTTTATAATTACAAAAGGATGGTTGGATGCACCATCAAGATACTTCCACACAATGCACTCTGTTTGCCAGTTCTGTTTCTGGTAAAAAAAAACAAATCCATGTGTGTGAAAATGCACCCAACTCACTAGACCTAGTCCCTTGTGGCTTTTTTCTCTTGCCTTGCCTAAACTGAAAAGTGTAATGACTTAACACTTAATGGAATCCATTTTCAGTCCATTGGAGACATTCAGAAAAAAAATTACAGTGTTAAAAGGGGTTACAGAAGCTGACTTCCAAAAATATTTCTGTGCATGGAAGGAACATGTGGAACAATATGTGCATGCTCGAGGAAATTATTTTGAAGGGGATAAATTGTAAGGTATGAAATATTTCATTATATTTATTTTATTGCAACAGTCTTTTTATTTAATAGCTACATCGTGTATGATAGCATGAGTTGGCACTGAATTTTCTTCACAGTTTATATTAGAAAATAAGCAACTCATTGTGGTCCAGATTCACTTTATTATGGAACATGATGAAAGGCGCATTCATCATAATGTATGGCAGATTTTTTTTTTTTTAATTACAAAACAAAAACAATTACTTTATGCATAAATTATTCACTTAGGTTCAGATCACTCTGCCTGAAATCATTCATGATCTGATGCAGGCTGCCATTTTATGATCTCTGTTGTATAAAGTGTTTGGTGTGTGCATGTTACTGTTTTGCATATTACTGTATCTTGAAACTTCTAAGTGGGAAGCATTCGAGGAATTAATCGTGAAAGCTACTAAAAGTTTCATACCTATTAAGAAATATTGTTCAAGGTTTAGGCCTAAATGGTTATCTAATGAACTAATGAGACTTGTGACAGAGAAGAAAAATGCATGGGATGCATATAAATTATCAAGCGATTCAGAAGCCTATGGCAGATATAAGCTAGTCTGTAATCAGGTTACAAAGGAGGTTAGGCAGGTGAGGGCAGATTACGAGAAATCTTTGGCAAAGAATGCTAAGAAAAACAGCAAGGATTTCTTTACTTATATAAACTCTAAAAGGAAGGGGATGAATCTGATTGGTCCAGTTGATATCAATGTTTCGACTGTTGATGATCCTGCTCAGATAGCAAACAAACTGAATGAGTATTTTGCATCTACATTCACACACGAGGAGTTATTAAGGTTTGAAAATGGCAGAAGATTATCAAATTGTAGCATGATGCTTAATGATTTTGTAATAACTGAGAACAAAGTGAAGGAGAAATTGTTGAAGTTAAACATAAGAAAGGCACCTGGGGTGGATGGGATCTATCCAGTTATATTAAAGGAGGCAGCAAAGCAACTAAGCAAACCCTTAGCCATAATTATGAGAGCATCCTTGGACTCAGGGGAGGTCCCCACAGACTGGAGATGTGCAAATGTATCCCCAATTCAAAAAGGGGGATAGAAGGGTGACACGAGTAATTACAGACCAGTTATTTTAACTTCTGTTCTGGGTAAAATAATGGAGTCACTGGTTAAAGATGCATTGCAGGATCATCTAGACAAGACTGCAGCAATAATTCAGACACAGCATGGGTTTGTTAAGGGAAAGTCTTGTCTGACAAATTTGATAGGATATTATGATGTGGTTACAAAGGAACTGGATGCAAAAAATTTTGATATCGCATATTTGGATTTCAGGAAAGCTTTTGACACTGTTGCGCATGGAATACTATTGTATAAATTGGAGCAGAATGGTATTAAGGGTAAGTTGCTGCAATGTATAAAAGGATGGTTGAGTGGGAGAAGACAGAGGGTGGTAATCAATGGGTGCTGCTCTTTGTGGACTAATGTTATTAGTGGAGTCCCACAGAGTTCGGTGTTGGGTCCACTGTTGTTTTGTATATTTATCAATGACATTGATGAAGGTATATCAGGCTTAGTGTCGAAGTTTGCAGATAATACAAAGGTTGGCAGGATAATACAGATAATACAAAGGTTGTTAATGACAGTAATGGCAGTGTGCTACTGCAACAGGATCTAGAAAATTTGGGCAGATGGGCTGAGAAGTGGCAACTGAAGTTTAACCTTGACAAATGCAAAGTACTGCATATGGGTAAAAGTAACCCCAGAGAAACGTACCAACTGTGTGGTACTACACTTAAGGTGATAGAAAATGAAAAAGACCTGGGAGTAATTGTGCAGCCAGATATGAAGTTTTCTGAAAACTTCATATCTGGCAGACAGGCTGCCAGAGCAGGTCATGGGGTTTTGTCCATGATATATAGGAATTTTGCTAGCAGGGAAAAGGAGGTGATTGTCCCTCTGTATAAGGCAATGGTCAGGCCACGCCTTGAGTACTGCGTACAGGTCTGGAGAGCTCATTTTAGGAAGGATGTAGATTTGCTTGAGCATGTACAGAGAAGGGCAACAAGATTGGTGAGGGGAATGAAGGGATCCTCTTACCAAGAGAGGCTGAATTTCTGCAAATTGCAGTGGCTGGAGACTAGGCACCTGCACGGTGACCTGATTGAGGTGTATAAGGCCTTGAATGGGTTGAGCACGCTGAATTCTGATGGGATTCTTCCACTTGTTCAGATTACGAACCTAAGGGGGCATAAATTCAAATTAAGAAAAGACAGATGTAGAATAGATGTGTGGAAATTTGCCTTTAGCCAGTGGGTGGTTAATTGCTGGAACAAACTTCCATCTGTCGTTGTGGAAGTTGATAGGTTGAATAAATTTAAGGAGCAACTGGACAGGCATTTAGAGGGAATGGTGTGATTTTTTTTTTTTTTTTATTATTTTTTTATTGGCTGCTGCATAAGCTCATACACTTGCTTTCTTGCATCACATGCCACTACTACTAGTTAGGTTGCAGAATCACTCTACCATGTATAAGCCTAATTGTAGCATTAATTTGTAACATTAGTTTTGTGGTATTCTAACATTCTTTTTCCCACAATAGTTTTGGAGACAAATACATGTCTTTATAATCAAGAAATTTACTGGTTTTTTTGGTTTTTTTTTTTATATTTTATTGTGATGATTGTTGCATTTCTTCTAACGTTTTCTATAGAATCTTAGTTTTGCCAAATGATACTTGTCAGGAATGTATTCCCTGCAGTTGGTGAGAGATGCCTGTATTTCATTGAATCTTACATTGTTCTTGATTTTCATGCAAACAAATATTGTGTTTACATCTAAAGTAAATCTAATGGAATTGTCGAGTTTAATTTCCCTTGTATTATGTGAGGTGTGATCATAGTGCCCAGATTGTATTTAAAAAAATAAATAAATAAATGTAGCTACTTAATGTGTATTCCATGCTTTCATCATTGTTGGTATCACTTTCAGCACTCCTGATTTGTGATCTCTATCATTAAGCCCTGCCATTTTTCTTGGATCTCTGAAATGTCATGAAACATTTGCCCTTTCAGTGCTAATTTTATTTTCAAGAATAAGAGGAAATATAACTAGATCTTAAGAATATAGGGAACAAAAGACAACATTCATGCTACTCTTGGCAAGAAACTATTGTGCTCAGACTGACATGAACAAGAGCCTTTTTGGGATGCAGTGTCCAGTCTGCATTTGAGACATTTTAATAGCACTTTTAGTACCCTTTTATAGAAATGCTGATTAGCAGTTTGGATCAGTGGAAAAAAATTCATGATATATCATCATCGTCATCATCAGCCATTTCCAATCCACTGCAGGATGAAGGCCTCTCTGGCAACTTTCCAGTTCCTTCTCTTTTGTGCAATGGCCACCCATTTACTACCCACAAACTCATGAATTTCATCTATCCATCTCCGCCGTTGTCTTTCAGGTTTTCTTCTAGCTCTTCTTGGGTACCTTTCTGTTATTTTCTTTGTCCATCTGTCATCATGTCTTCGAGCTATGTGTCCTGCCCAAGACCATTTTAGCTCTTTAGTTTTGATAAGGATGTCCTTTATTTGAGTTTTCTGCCTAATCCATGTGTTTCTCTTCTTATCTAACAGTCTGATTCCCAATATAATTCATTCCATTCTTCGCTGTGTAGTTCTCAGCTTCTTTTCCATTCTTTTGGTGAGTGCCCAAGTTTCACTTCCATAAGTCATGGTGGGGAGTATACATTGGTTCATTATTTTACGTTTCAGACAAACTGGGATATTGCTCTTCAGTATGTGACTATATTTCCTGAATGCTATCCATCCAAAATTTATTCTTCTCTTGACTTCCAGCCATTTATTATTATTACAGTTAATAACTTGTCCCAGATAAGTATATGACTCCACCTTTTCAATTACTGCGCCTTCAATCATTATTTCCCTTTCTGTGGCATACTTGTTCATCATTACTTTTGTTTTAGCCATATTCATCTTTAGTCCAAAATCCTTACTAGCTGTGCATAACTGATTAAGATTTTCCTCTAATTCTTTGGGATCATGGCTTATGACCACAATGTCATCTGCAAATCGTAAATGGTTTAGGTACTCTCCGTTCACATTGAATCCTTTCTGCGACCAGTCTAATCTTCTGAAAGCTTCCTCAAGGGCAGCAGTAAACAACTTCGGAGATATTGTGTCTCATTCTCGAACTCCTTTCTCAATTTTAAATTTGCTGCTGTCTTTGTCTAGTCTAATAAAGGAGGTAGCTTTCTCATATTTTCTTCAAAATCATAATATATAGGGTATCTATGCCTTGACTTTCCAGTGCCTGAAACATTGCCTTTTCATAATCCACAAATGCCAGGCATAATGGTGTTTTATATTCATTTGTTTTCTCCATTAGCTGTGATATTACGTGAAGGTGATCCATAGTTGAGAATCCTGTCCTAAAGCCAGCCTGCTCTTTCAGTTGATTCTCATCAAGTATTCTTTCTAATAATATTATAGACCAATAGATATATGGAAATTATAGACCAATAACAAGCTCATTGGTCTATAATTTCCAATTTATCTCCTTTCTTATGCTGCAAAACTATGATTGCATTATTCCACTCCATAGGCATCACACCTTTTCTAATGCATTTTGTGAATAGTCTTGCCAGTTTTTGTATTGTCTCTTCCTCCCAATTTTAACAACTCTACAGTAACTTCATCTTCCCCCGGGGCTTTCTGATTCCTCATTTTCTTCAACTAATTTGTGATCCATCTTCCCCACTGCTGGCATCATTCCTTTACTCCTTGTATAATTTTCTATAGTAGTCTTCTGCTATTTGAATTATGCCTTCTCTGCTATTTATAAGTACACCATCACTATTCTTCAGTTTCAGTATCATTTGTATTTCTGTATTACTGCTCATGGCTGCAGATTTAAGTCCTTTGTTATGTAAATCTTTTTGACATAAATCTTATGTGCTCTCTGAGTCTCTTTCTAATGGCTTTGCATAACTCGGTATACTCAATTTTCTCCTTGTCAGTGTTTATCTTGCTCTTCATTTGTTGCCTTTGGTTCATCATAAGTGTTTCTTGACTAATTTTTTCTTCTTTGGATTTATTTTTTCCTATAGGTTTCTTGGGCTTTATCACTTTCAGAAAGTTGTAATATTCCTTGTCGATATCTTGGTTCGGAGCAGTCTGCAGAAGCTCAAACTTGTTCTTAAGTTCCAGTACTGTTTTTCTTCTCTTCTGTTATCTCAAAGACGTTCATATCATTTACTCGGGTCAGTTTTTTCCTTTCTTTTCTTACATCTATATCAAGTGTGCATCTTACCGTTTTGTGATCACTTCCAACATTTACCTTATTCAGGACGGTAACATCATTCACGATATATCTTCTGTTAGTGAGGATGAAGTCAATTTCATTAGTTGTTAATCCATTTGAAGTCTTCCATGTCCACTTTCTGTTCACCCTTTTCTTGAAAAAAGTGTTCATTACTGACAGTCCTTGAGATTCTGCAAATTCCACAAGTCTTTCACCTCTTTCATTTCTTTCACCAATTCCAAAATTTCCTATAGTTCCCCTTTCTGCATTGTTTTGTCTTTTTCCAACCTTAGCATTGAAGTCCCCCATAATGATAGTGTAGTGGGTTTTCTGCTCATGATACGTAATCCAGTCTAAGTCATAGAACGTGATCAACTTGCTCTTGACATTGAGCAACCTTTTCACGCCAACCTGAACGTGCCAGTTTCTGACAACCAAAACATGGCTGTGGTCCTTTACTCCATGCTCTTAAGATTTTTAGCACCCTATAATTTCTTCTTCCTCTTGAAACTATAATTTGTACTCAAAGGGCAGAAATTTAATGATGTTTCAAGGGGACTACTTAGGTGACAGTGTGGAATGCCCATATTTGGCAACATGTTTTTTAATGTAATGTGAGAATCTTCTTATTAGATCTCTTAAATAGTTTTTGCTGAACTTATTTTCACAAAAGTAATTTTTCTCAACTGCTTATAGGATGACAAATCTTCAGGCTCTATTCAGATTTTGGGAATGGAAAACTTAAGTTCACTTACTGGAAAAGTAAGTAGACTTGTTCTCAATTCATAGAAAACTTGAAGGTAAATTTTGCTCCACATTTTTTTCATCTCCATTTTTCCTAGTAAAATGTATATACATTGTAACATTCACTTATCCAAATTATTATTATTTGTTTCCTATTGATTGAAAATACATGTATAGTTTCTCATGTTGTAAGATTCTTAAACCATGGCAGAAGGTCGCAGTGCAGTTACAGATTGAAAATTTCCCAAGCCAGTTTTTATTTTTTTCTTAGCCCATTGAGTTTGAATATTTCTGTAATATACTAATTTTTGACCTGTTCATTTCTGCTCTGTTTTATCATATTTCAGGCAAATGAAAGTCAGATGGTGTCACCTTGAAATTTTGCAGAACTTTTTTTTTGTGTTCCCAAATATTTTAGAAAGCTGTAGTAGTTTAATACTATAAATCAATCGGAAATTAAGAACAGAAGTAGAGAGAATAAAGAAAAAAGGAAGGTTAGTTTGGATCGACCTATAGATGATGGTTGGTTGAGAGAGATTTCAGCAATTGTTCTCAAAAACATTGCAACTTCTATTACAGTCTTATCATAGATGAAGCAAAAAAAAAAATCTTTTTACATAAACTTAACAGTAGTAAATATCTTTAAACATATACAATGGGAATGTAAATTCTGCAGTAAAGCTTAAGCTTGTCATGTAGCCAAGAGAGGGATTTGGGGAGGGGAATACTATCCCATTTACTTTCTTTGGCATTGTTTGAATGCCTTAAAACAGTGGTTCTCGAACTTTCTGAGCCCACACCTCCCTAGACCTATAAAATTTTCCCGGCACCTCCCTTATTTCTTCCTCTTCTTCCTCTTGAAAACATCTATAATTGTGTGATTTATTATTTTTAATATGTTAATACAATAATTATTAATACATGAAATAATAATCGTGATATTATTTTATTCTTAAAAAACATTAATGTTGATGTCTGTGCTTGCTTTTTATTGCATAATTCATCAAACCTAGGCATCATTTTCGAAATGACGACACTTTTTTTTTTTTTTTTTTCAACATTTAATTTTGATCTGTACTTGGATTTAATGACTGCACTGTTCAGACCCATGCAAATGACATGCAAAAATACCTGAACCAATCGCTCGTAGTAACTGGATCCCAAGAATATGGTTAGGGAACATGATGCATTCTCTTCAAAAATACCCCAAATATTTTATATAATTATTTGCATTAATAATACAGATCAAATAGTAGTAGATATCTAATAGGAAAAAAAGTTATTCTTAATACATTTTTAATATTTGCTATGGAAATCTTACATAAATTATTACATTGTCTGTGACGCCCCTGGTAAATTATGGCTCCTCTCACAGGCATCACGATGCACAGTTTGAGAACTGCTGCCATAGAAGGTAAATTTGCTTATACTATCTTCATAATTCATGGCAAGACTGTATGATAGTGCCTTATCTTTGTGTACCAGATTCAGGTGAAAATTCCACTTAGAAACAGTACAAAATAAAAGATTTGTTTTTACTATCACTTTTTAGTGAGGGTTCTTGTACACAAATAACTATGGTATTAGCTATACTGTGAAAGGCAGTCCCAGCCTTTTGCTACTTTAGCCAAAAAAATAAGTAAATCAATATATAAAAAATAAACTATCTATACATTTCCCTCGTCACACAAATCCAAACAACAACTACACCTAAAATTGATTCAAGCAAAATGGAAATTCACCAAAGCTAACTGGGAAGAATATACTGGTCATGTTTCTTGATACAGAACTCATTCAATGTCTCAGTCCTGTATCAAGTATGCGTAATTTACAGACCATGTAAATTACGCATAACCCAACAGATAATATCAGTAGCCAGTGTTGTTATACCACAATCACATGCAGGACACTGAAAGCATACTAACAACTGATGGAATACAGAAAATAGGGGGGGGGACATGGAATCTATTTTGCAAACTCTACAACTGATAACCTCATCAACTATAAAAGATTTAGATCCGAAGCCCACCATGTAAGAAGAAAGGCCTCTTTGGATTTGATTTGCATCCACTGTTACCAAAAATACTGATAACCTGACTGATTTGTGAAACAATTAAAAAACTCAGTGGCAAATGGTCAACCCCACCCAATCCTCAGTTGAAATGTACAGGATATAACATCTTCCATAGAAATAGTGAATGCCTCTGCAGAAACATTCTAACAACTATTTGCATGCATATGATGAAGCTTTAAAAAAAAAAATAAAGACATAGTAGAGACAGAAAATAAACTTTAGTGCAGAAGATCACTCACTACCCTACAACCCACCATTGACAAAGTCAGAGTTACAGGAGTTTTTAAATATCAGCAGCATTGTTAGTTGAGCTATTTGCTCAACTTACAAAGTCCTGGTGAGATATTCTATATCATTTTTCTATGATTAAATATCAACTGCTTTCATTCCTCGCTGATTTTTTTTCAGTCAGATTCTCTCAGAAAATTACTACCCTCTCACTTGCACCACTCATTTGTGCTGGCTTCTCCCCAACCAGGTAAGGATGAAACACATCTGCATAATTAATGACCAATCACTCTTATCAGATGTCTTGGCCCCAAGTGATCCTAGCATCTTCTTTTCAATCAGTCACTTATAGAGAATATTCAAGTTATTAATTTACACAGTTCTTTAATTTCTCTTCTTTTAAGTAAAGAAGCTGTCTAAAAATAGAAAGGAAAGGTACCTTTAGTTTTGTATATATATCACTAACCTTCATCACACATTAATCTCTTATCTCTTGGCACCCTCTTGATGTGGGCACCTGTATACAGTGAAGGTACCGCCCAGTGATACTACTGCTGGTACTTCAAATTAGCATCATTGGAATTCAACACCGAGCTTAAGTTCCAGGTTGATGTAGGAATCTGGCATTTTTGCCATGTGCTGTGATCCGTGGAAATTCAGAAAGTGATTGAGTCCCATTTTGACACTTCACTTTGGCCTCTGTTTCAACAAGATAGGTGGTCCAGGATGACTCACTCATAATCAGTCAGCTAGCAAGTTTGTCTGCAAAGATCAACCCCGTCAATACAAGTCTCTACTTCCACAGTGATTCGTGTGATTGGTGGTCTCGAGGGTATGGCAGCGAATTTCAAACCGGAGCAAAGAAGGTCGATCTGCTCAGAGGTTAATTGCTTGCTGCTCAAATTCAGAACAAAATGAGTGTTATTAGTACAAAGAGTACTTGCTCTCAAGGAGTGAATTTCTCTGGTTAAGTTAATAAACTTCTGCTGTTGTTGTCAGTTACTTTAAGCGTCAGAGACAGTTTGCTTGGCAACAAAGAGTATGAATTAGGCTAGAACAAAAGACAAATTAAGACTTGTGTAGGAACCAAGGTATAATCTCACCAGCAGCATTTTCTAGCCTAATTCATACTCTTTGTCGCCAAGCAAACCATGTGTCTGATGCTTACCGTAACCGACAACAACGGAAGTTTATTAACTTAACTAGAGAAACTCACTCCTCGAGAGCAGCAAGCACTCATTCTACTAATAATGCTAATTTTGTTCTGCATTTATTTGAGTAGCAAGCATTAACCTCCGAGCAGATTGACATTCTCAGCTCCGGTTTGAAATTTGTTGTCATACCGTAGAGACCACCAACCTCCCTGAAGAAACTGCTAATGACATCTGCTTCACAACGGCCTCCATCATCCGATGAACTCGACCAGTGAGCTCCAACTTCAACTGTCGATAGCACGCTGCTCTTAAGTCCATCAGAAAAGATAAGACCATCATCGTACTTCCCGCCGGCAAGGGACGTCCTACTGTTATATTAGACCGATCAGCTACGGGTGCCCCTGTCAACTCTGTCATTGCTAACATCGCTGTGGAAGAATTAGAGGATCAGATATTCCTGAGCCTGTCCGTACCGATTATATTGTGGTGCAGATATGTCAATGATATCTTCACCATCATCCCACGTGGTTCAGTGACAGCACTATTAGAGTACCTCATCTCTTTGTTACTTTTCATCCAGTTCACTGTAGAGAAGTGAATGGGTCCCTTCCATTCCTGGATGTTCTAGTGAAACAAGCGGGCCCACGCCTGGAAACCTCGGCGTACCGTATGCAGGCAGTTTACAAACTACAGATCAGCCCGGCGCCTCCGTAGCCAGGTGGGAAGGAGCAGCAGTGCATAGCACACGCTTCTTGATTAGACCGGGGTTCGAGCCCGTCACCACCAAATACGGAGAATGCGGAAAGGTCGGGGAATGACCACCGCATATCCCGGAGCAATATGGCCTTAGTTGCTAATGCTCCTAAAAACCCAACAACAAACAAACAAACAGATCAGCCCACACCCCTTGCCATCTAAACAGCACTGCACGCGATCTATTCTCTTGAGCTTGGAGCCATTCCAGCTCAGAGGAAGCTAGGTGCACCGAGATGTCCAGAGTAAGAAGTGACCTAGTCAACTGTGGGTACCCAACCCATGTATTAGACAAGTGCTTGCCACAAGCACAAGAGCTTATGACCCATCCGAGAATGTCATCCCCACATGAAATATACCTACTGCCTATATTCCTTACTATCCGGCACGTCGGACCAGATTTCTAAAATCCTCCATGAGTACAACATAAAATTCGTACATCTCCCTGGTAGGAGCTTACGTTCTCTGGTTTCGAACGTTAAGACTTCCATCGTCCCTCTCGTACGTAGTGGAGAAGTATACCACGTAACTTGCAATGATTGCGGCAGTTGCTATATAGGGGAGAGCTCTAGATGCCTTCAGGATCTCCTTGCAGAACATGACAGATTGCTTCACCTAGGTGACACTGGCCACTCGGCATTCGCGTAACATTTCTGGTCAACACATCATGACCTTAACCCCAGACGCAATTGCAAAGTGATCGACCAATCCCGACACTTCCCTTGGCTAGAATCGTTGAACATATCATGCTATCCAAACACCTTGAATGACTGCAAGGGTACGAGGTTACATCCTGTATTGGAGTCAAGTGTCTTGAAACTCGACAAGCACTGGCAGCAAACCCACACTTCTCCATGCACCAACAGTGAATGCCATTCTAGTGAATAATGTTTAATGACACAGCCATGTGCGGATTAGAGCACGCACTTGGTATTTATTTTATTACTTGGTATTTATTTTATTTTAATTCTATCTCTGATGTCTATTGCTGAAGGGGTTCGTTTACCCTGAGAGCTCCATACTTAGTTATTAAAATTTTGTCACTGGATACGCTGTACTGTTTCTCTTTAACCTTGATAACCTTAAGTTTTTCTTCTGTGACCCCAATGCAGTCCCTACTAGAAAATAAATAATCATACAGACAACACTTCAGCAAAGAGATCCAGCCGAAAAACAAATGTTTCTGTGTAGGGATGAGAATCTAGTCCTGACTAGAAACCTTATCCTTATTTTCAGTATGCCAACATTTCCTAATTCTGTTAATGCAGGCTACTTGCACTGCCCAGTACAGCCTGTATCCCAAATCCTTTAAGTGTCAAAAATAGGAACACTCACAAGTGGCCTGCCTTGTTGTTGTTGCACGTGCTCAGTGTGGTGCCAAAGGACAATGAAATTACATCATGTTCAGCTACAAAACCCACCTATATCAATTGCGAAGAAAAGCATCCTGCATACTCACACACATGCCAGAGGTGAAAGCAAGAAGAAATGCAGCAACTTAAGGTAGAGCTCACCATCTCATACCAGGAGGCATGAAAAGCAGTGAATCAGTGTGAACATATGCTGAAAAGGTTACCAAAAAAAGTGTTCTATTGAGATACAAACAGAAATTACTATACCATTGAAAGAGTTATTTATGACCATTTCCTGCTATTTATTGAATTACTGAATCATCTCATTTTTCAGTTGCCTAGGTAAAACCCTAGAAACAATTGTAACTCTCATCTCAAATGGTAAGTAGAATCTCAACACAATCAATGATCAGTTTGGTTTCCTTAAAAACAGATCTGCCTTAGACTTTATGGTAAAAGAAGAAGCTAATATCCACAGTGTCTGAAAAGGTGAGCATGTGGTTATGGAGAGCACAGATATATATAAGGCATTTGATACAACTTGGCATTTCGGAAAACTTCTTGATCTGCATACCCTAGTCCTTCGAGGAAATCTTCCTACTCTTCATACTGAACTTTACAGCAGTGCAATGTCCAAGTATGCTATCAAAGTGCTCTTTTTCAAAAATATGTGTAAGGGGAGGGAGTGTTGCAATAAACAATGCTTGTTGCAATCCTCTTTGCCATCTGAATTAATGAACTAATAAAAGAAATTCTCAATTCTGTCCAAACAAAGGAGTGCTCTTACGAAGAAAGGCTTAGGTTTTGCAAATTACAGTGTCTGGAGACTAGGCACCAGCGAGGTGATCTGATAGAGGTGTATAAAGCCTTGAATGGTTTGAGCATGCTCAATGCTGATAGGATTCTTCCTCTTGCTCAGAATAATCACCTGAGAGGGCATAAATTCAAATTGAGGAAGGACAGATGTAGGATAGACGTGAGGAAATTTGCCTTTAGCCAGAGGGTGGTTGGTTGGTGGAACAGACTTCCATCCCTTGTCGTGGAAGTTGATAGCCTAAATAAGTTTAAGGCTCAGCTGGACAGGTATTTCGAACGAACAGAGGGGTGAAGTGGAAGTGGTTATTTTTTATTTTATTTTATTTATTTATTTATTTTTTTGGCTGATGCTGCATAAGCTTGCTTTCTTGCATCAAATGCCTCTAGTAATGCTAATATATATCTGTATGCTGATGATGTATCTCTATCGTGCCACTCACGGAGCATGCCTTGCATTACAACGGTTACAGTTGTCACCGACTAAACTACTTTGCTGGACAAAACAAAATAGTTACTGCCTATCTGAACAAAAACAATTACAATCCATTTCTATAGAAAAATGCAAGCTGTATCCTGACCCTTGACTACTCCACTATGCAAGTACAGCAAATAATATCTGATTCATGGGACTGATTCTTGACAAGAAGCTAAATTTCTAGGAACATATAAAACAAACAAAAATTAATGTTTGAAGAAAGTGAATCTCCAGAAAATATCTGCCGTGGCACAGGGAACAGAGAGAACTTCTTTACTGCATCTGTTCTAATCTCGAATTAGATCCTGCATATATTGTGGTGCTCCAGCGTAGGACTTGGCTAGATGGAATATATTAAAACAACTTGATCCTGTACATCATAGTACATTAAGAACAGCCTTAGGAATATTCTGAACCTCTCCAGTACAAAGTCTTTACACTGATGCTTATGAACCTCTCCTACCTATGCATCCCAGCTGGCCCTACCTCTCTATGCCACAGTTAGCTATACTATACAGAAACAAATCATTTGTGAACCAACTAGCATGACTTCAACTAAGTGAAGTCACTGAAAATTGAAATCTTTCATTAGGTAAAATCCACTAAGAGAGTGAGATACTAGTGGAAACCTCCATGGTTTTCCACTCCAGTAAGTTTTGATGATTACTTCTAGTGGGGACGAGACTGTTAACCAAACATTAATATTAAACAGTTGTATGTTCACATAGTTGTGCTAATTTTTGTCAAATGTATACAGGTGGCAAAAAGATTCTGCAGTGGGAGCAGCTGTTATACCTCCCTCCTTCACAACTTCATTCTCACTTTCAAATGAATTAGTAATCTCGCTGCAGAATTATATACGAGATCTCAAGTCATTGAATGCACAGAGAAGAGTCAAACAACAAAACATATCATTTATAGTGCCTCACTATATGCAGTATGAGCCTTTCAGGGTAACAAGGTATTCTCTCATTCACTATTGAAAAAAATAAAATAAAATGAATTTGCTAACATAACACTCAGCAAAACTATCATGTTATTGTTTGTATTGTTTTGCTGGATTTCAGGGTACTCTGAGATACCAGGCAATGAGAAAGCAGATCAGACTGCAAACCATCCTGTGCAATCAAGAATGACAACCACAAAAAAAAGACACAAAAAAGTTATATTATGCAGACTGCATATAAGACATGCAGCTACTTAATGACAAGCCGAAATGCACCACAGTGCACTACATATAATACTGATTTGACAGTGAAGCGTATCCTACTGGACTGTGAATTTTATAGAAGGATGGGTAGAACATTTTCAGCTCTGTACTCCCACCTGTTCTTATCATTGGAGATTATTCAAACCTCACTAATATAAAAAATTGCATGAAATATGATCTGGCAGGCACAGTATGGCCACGTTAGCCTTTATGCTAGTAATAAACATACTAGTGCCAATACCACATGGACATCTCTTGTCAAACCACAATAGGAAAATGGTTACAACACCCACCAAACTTCCAACCGTTTGTTCAGTATTTGTATCGAAGAGCTACTCAGAAATCTGAATATGAAGATTGTCCTCCCTTTACCTATGCAACCTCTTCCATTCTAATATGCTCACTTATCAGCGTGCAATTTTTCACTTAAAAAGTGGGGAAAATTTGTCATTCTATCATCTGTGTAAAGTAACTCTCAGCACACAGCTGAACATGTTGATTTCTTGTCAATTTATATAGATGGCTCTAAGTCAGAACTGTCTCTGGGATCTGGCACTGACTTTCCAGATATTATGACATCCATGCAGATTCTCCCTGAATGTAGCATATATACTTCTGAGTTGCATGCTTTAGAAGTTAGCCTTGAGCCAAGCCCACCATCACCAAAAATGTATGATATATAACAGTTCTTTAAGTTCGTTTCAGCCTTTTTATTGATGGGATATAACCCCCGTCCTGTCTGGGGTACTTCAGAGGTTACAGTATCCTGAATCTCAATTTCATATTTGCTTCTGCTGGATCCCCATCCATATTGAAATCAGAGGAAATGATGTGGCAAGCAAATCAGCAGTGACCCTGAATAACCCTTCCATGCTAGTCCCCTATACAGACTACTATGAATTAATACAACAGGAACTGGTTCCCCACTGGTAATGTTTGGGCAAGGACAGGCAGCAAACATATACCAGATTAAGCCTATAATTGAAAAATGTAAATCTAGTCATTCTTTTCTGAGGCAGAAAAGAATGACTAGATTTTCATTCCGAGGGCAGGCTGATAACCTTCCTGTATGTGAGCACTAAGACCATTTTAAGCATTAAACACATTTATTGATGAATGTTGTAGAATTTTTGACACTTTTAATCATCTGACTGAGTATTATTCACTCAGTCAGTGAACACTGCAAGGTAGAAAAAAAAATATTCAAATGTACAAGGTTGAACAAAAGATAACCTATCAGAAATTAGGTTATGCCAAGACTCATGCTGTTGCAGACATTCTTTCAGGTATGCCAAGGTGCGCTTGCTACCTGGGGGTCTGAAATGCTGATGGAACTGATATTCAGTAGACACATAGGTCGAGTGGACATGATTTCGATAAATTCCATTTGGTCTGTGTCAGCCAGATCTTCTGCTTGCACTTTCATGGTGGTAGGACTGTTAGTAACCCTGGTATAACCCATATGTGCAAGTCTTGAAATACAGGAACTAGTGTGCTAGAGATGACCACCCAGGTGCTAATCAACGTAAGCAGGGGTCAAGGAGTGCCACTCCTCTGTGCTACCAGGCTAATAAGTGGTAGATGATTCTCGTCAACCAGTGCAATTTCACCACTTTGCTTATTGGAGACTTGAAGTGATGGAACCCATGTTTAGTCTCCAGAGCAAAGCTCCAGCAACCTCTCTCCCCATCTTTTGAGATTATGATTGATATCATGGTTAGATCCAGTCTTCCTTGCATTTTGAGAGTACAGTTCTAAAACAGGGTTTGCAGGCTGGCCACTAGAGTCCACAAGACTGAACCTGTTGGTAACTTTCTGGGAGGTTTCCAGATTAGCTAGTGTACAATCTCACTACCTCTACTCTGCCAGATAGTGACTGGAGGGAATCTGAACAGTGTGTATGTGGGGGTGCATTGTGAAGGCCATGTCAAGGAGCTGGATACATTCTTGCCATGTGTATGCCATATCCAAAAATTTCATACTTCATACAGCATGTTCTTACTACTGAATTCATCACGAATTGTCAAACTAATAGAACTTATCTGCGAAAAGATCTAAACCTCCCAAAGACTTCCTCATTTGTTTCACAAATATACGTGGTATCAATTCTAATCTGAACGATGTCCATTTTCACTTACAATCTGCCAAACCCCGTGTACTCTTTCTGATAGAATCCCAATTATCAACTGATACAACCACAATCTATCTCAGTTGTCCTAACTATTTGCTGTGTGATTCCTTTCACTTCAAAAGTAGTACTATTGCATATGTCCATTCTGATATTCCCTGTCGCAGACTTAGTTATTTGGAATCTTCTCTTTTCGATCTTCTTTAGCTTAAAATCTCTCTCTCCCACATTCTGTCAAATTCATCTGTTGCCTCTATCGTTCTCCCAGCTCCACTAATCACTTAGAACTCTTTAACTTTCTCTCTTTGAAACTTGACTTTCTCCAGTCCAACTTTCCTAACTATGAGGTAATTTTCCTTGGTCATCTTAATGTTCACAACTCCAGCTTGCTTCCGTTTTCTAGTCATAAAGAGATGCTGAGGCTTTTGCAATTAGTAATGACCTCACACAGATTGTTGTTTTACCTATCAAAATATCAGACAATCCTAACCATGCAGATAACACACTTGATCTTTTTCTCATAAACAACCCTTCTAAGTACAATTGTGGTGAGTGGTCTTCTAGGCACCTCAGATCACAACTGATGGTCTTTTCTCCAGTGTTCACTTTCTTTCTCTTTTTTTTTTTTTTTTTTTTGTAGTTGTTGGTGCATCAGCTTCTGTGGCCATAATGCACCTCCCAAAGTTTTTGCAGTACTTTGATTCAAGCCCGAGGCGGGATTCGAACCCGCAACCTTTGGGTTGCCAGGCAGGCACTTTACCCACCCGGCTAGCCCGGTCGGCGTGTTCACTTTCAACCTCATGCTGTTTGGCATAACAAGAATGGAAAATGGGATGATCTGCGAGATTTATTTTCTTTGGTCGGATTACTGTTTCAAATCTTTTGATGTCAATGTTTGTTCATGTCATGTCAGTGAAATTATTCTTGTAGGGATGAAATCCTTTATTTCACCCTTTATAAACCTTGGTTTTCCAATAAATGTGCTAAGGCTGTTCAAGATAAGAATGTTGCATATCACAAATTGGCTTGTATCCAAATCTCCAGCTTCATTTTCTGCTGACACCAAAGCTCACAACAACTGTAAAGCAGTTATTAATCAGTCTAAACTAGATTTCAAACAGGCTAAGATTAGATCAAATGGTAGTCAAGCATTCTGGTCTCTTGCCAAAACTGTTGGCCACAACTTTTGCTCAACTCCATTCCCACCTCTGTGAAAACCAGATGATTCTATTGCCACTTCAGCCAAAGATAAAGTTGATCTGGTCCATCATAATTTTCTTCAAACTCATATATTGACGATTTTGGTAAACCATCATCCAATGCTTTCTTTCTTCTCCCTTGAAAAGTATATCAGAAGGATTTTGAACAATCTTGATGCTAAGAAAGCTCCAGGTACTGATAGTATTTCCTCACTTGTTCTCAAAACTTGTGCTACATTTAACCAGTTAATATCAACACATGTGGCTGTTAGTGTACCCTCATCTATGTCAATTGCCAAATTGGCTGATTAGTCTCATCTGTACAGCAGACAACTATAGGGCAATGTTAGGATGAATTGTGCTAGCAACATTGCTTACTGTTTCAACAGTTGCTTTTCATGCTCTGCCAGAAATTGTAAAATTGAAAGCATCAGCCCCAACTAAGACAGACCTGCCATGCTTAGCAAATATGGATATTGAAATCAGTATCCTTCAGAATGAGCAAATCTTCATGACATGTATGCCTTATCTTTCCAAAAAAATATGAAACCAGATTGCAACAAACAAGTTGGACACAAAGAGATAGGCAGAACTGTAGAATTTTCAAACAAATCTCTCAGATTGTTGTTAACCTCACAAAGAAAATATGGGGCATGCAGGAATAAGTGGGAATGAATCCACAGACAAAGTAGCTCTTCAAATTAGCTTCTGTGGTTGGAAATTTTCATAATGACTGCAACGATACTACACCAACCGTTATAAACTTTTATTGAAATAAAATAAAATTGTGAATATAAGATAAAATAGGCAAAATGAATAGTATAATTAAGCCAGATAAAATAAGATACACTGTCTTTACAATAAAATAAAATATGTAGATCACGGGATAAAAGCGATAAAACACCAAAGCTTTCAGAGGTATCCACCTCTTTTATCACTGTTGATAAAGGAGGCGGATGCCTCTGAAAGTTTCGGTGTTTTATCGCTTTTATCCTGTGATCTGCATTGTTTTATTTCATTGTATATATTTTATTTTTATTGTACAGACAGTGTATCTTATTTTATCCGGCTTAATTATACTATTCATTTTGCCTATTTTATCTTATAATTAACAATTTTAATTTATTTTATTTCGATAAAAGTTTATAATGGTTGGTGTCGTATCATTGCAGTCATTATGAACATAAAGACAAAGCAGCAAACCACATTTCTCCCCAGAAGCCATTTCTTACTCTATACACAGACTGCAGACCAGTTATTCAAAGGGTTTGAGCCCGTGACCACCAAATACGGGAAGGTCAGGGAATGACTACCGCATATCCCCAGAGCAATATGGCCTTAGTTGCTAATGCTCCTAAAAACCAAATAACAAACAAACCGTTATTCAAAGAGCCTGCCAAACCCCAACATTGGAAAATGGTATTCAAGCTTAAGAAAGTTAAGGAGAGAAGAGGTAGCATTAGCTAGACTAAAAATAGGACACACTCTTTCCTTCTCCAAGCAGAACCTCCAAGATGCCAAATTTGGGACATAGTCAAAACAGACTTGTAAACTGTCCTAAATATCAAAATGGGAGACAAAAATTGTTTGCGACTCTCCACCAGTCACAGTCAGCTATCACTCTTTCAGACCACCTAGGTGATAACTTCAGTTTTTCAGAGGCAATTAATCTTTATTTTTTGTTATAAATACCATATAAACAACAAAAAGACTAATACCTTAATAAGTAAAACCATACCAAAGTTTTACTTATAATAAGAAAAGTGAAATGACAGAGATCCATAGGGACATACAAAAAAAAACTGGCATACTATGATCTATAAAGTCAATGTGCCAATAAAACCCTTAACCAACCAAACACAGTATAGCCTCAGATGTCAATGTGCTGTATAAATAATTCCTGTACTTATTAGCAAATTAATGATATATGTTTAACTGCTGCCTTATTTTCAGGATTACCGTATTTCCCCATGTATAAGACGCACCTTAATTTTGGGGCCTGAAATTTGAAAAAAAATGTATTACATAAAGTTATTGAACTCAAGTTTTATTCATCATAAAATTCATACAACTCCTCATCACTGTCAACTCCCATCCATTAGCTTGTCCTCATCTGTGTCTGATGACGAATCACTGTCTTCATATATTACCTCGTCCTCAGTTCCATCTATGGCATTTGAAATGCCACAATTCTTAAATGACTTGACAACGATCTCAATCTTGATATTATCCCAGGTACAAACTTCTCCTATAGTTGGTTTCTTCACTCTTCCTGCTGGTGTCAAATTGTCCCCAGAAGACTTCATCCATTTGTTCCATTCGTCTCTCTCATGGTAGCTTTGAAGGGTTTGTTAATGCTGACATCAAGTGATTGGAGCTGGGATGTCAAGCCTCCAGGTATGACGGCAAGTTTTGTTTTTTGTTATGTGTGCCCTGAACTGATCAAGCACCAATAGGGCAGGTTTGCGTAAGAGCCCACCTGGTCTCCTGCTCCAAACTTTCTCAAACCAGATCTTCATCCAACCCTTGTCATGAACGTGGACAATTACTCCCAAGGAATGTCTTCTTTTGGCATTGTTTTGCATTTGAAAATCAGCATAGGAGGCAGCTTGGTTCCGTCGGCACAACAAGCTAGAACAACTGTATAATGGCTTTTTTCATGTCCACTTGTCTTCACAGGTACAGTTTTCACCTCCTTCTTATCAACAGTTCTGTTACTTGGGACATCAAATTGAAGGGGGACTTCGTCCATATTCGCAGTCTGTCCCAACTCAAACTGATATGTCTTCCGACATTGAATGACAAAACGATGAAATTCAAGGACCTTCTGCTCATAGCTTTCAGGCAAGTCTGGTGCGTGTATGCATGCTTAGTCCATTCCGTTTCATGAACCTGAAGCACCAATTGTGTCCTCCTTTAAAATCAGTAACTTCTTGCCTTATGAACCATCTTTGTGGACACAGGAATTCCAATTGCCCTTCAATCCCCTCTCTAAATCAGGCCATTTTGCTGACTTGCCTCTCATGGCCTTCTTCTTCCCGTAGCCAGTCTCCGATTGTTTTCTCAGTTGGAGGAGGACCAAACTTACGTTCAGCAGCACGATTTTCATTCACTTTTGCAAACTGGATCACTTTTAACTTGAATTCAGCACTGTACGAAAATCTTTTCTGAGCAGAACGTAACCTAATATACCGGTAACAAGTGCGAAAAAGTGGGAAATGCAAGTAAAAAAAATCTACAACCACTGTATAAGACGCACCCAGTTTTTAGACCCCAAATTTTTCGAAAAAAGGTGCGTCTTATACATGGGGAAATCGGTAATTCATTCGCTGTAATCAGTAGATAGAAATTTTAAACTTAATCACGCTAAGCCATAGGTTTCCAAACTGGGGAATCCTAGTTTCTGAGGAACTGTTGGGTTCCATTCAATTTTTAAAGAGAAAGATGATTTTTCAATCTTTATTATGTTTTGATGACAGAGGCAGATAACTTAGAAAGTCTGGGTTGCAGGTCAGATATATTAAAAATATCCAAGTTTCAGAATTGTCTTCTGTGGTACCCTGGGTTTCCGGAAAGAGATTTTGCAGTATTAAATTATTTTTTTTTTATCATTGATTGTTTTATTGAATTTTTACACTTGTATTATTGTTTTTAAAAATTAGGGTTCTGGGGAAGAATTAGATTTACAAATGAGTTGCATTGTAAATTTGGACATACAAAAGTGTTTTGTGGTAAAAAACATTTAATTGAAACATAAAATTATAATCCATTATGAAAAATAAACATTTCATAATTTTTTTTATTTGTGCATAAAATGCACCGAAATTGTGCAGTAGGCTATTAAATAAAAAGCAGTACATTTTTGCTTTGCATTTTTCCTGTACTATTCTATCACACTCACTCCATTCTTAAACTCGTGAACAGTTTATGAATTTTAAGTTTGTCTCTTCTGTTTAGAATGTACTCATAGTAGAAGACATCATTGATACAGGACTGACTATGCATAAATTATTAAATGTATTAGAGGAGTATAAGCCTAAATCTGTTAGGGTTGTTAGGTAAGTGTTAAACATTTTATAATACTTCATAGGTTAGTCTCTGAAACATAATGTGCTACAGATGGTAGCACATCATTAGTTTCCTTAAATATTATATTCAGTGGGAAGAATAATTAATTTTGTAAAGTCATAGTATGAAAAGCAAGCATTAATGTGTTTTCATTAAAAATAGCTGGTGCATTTCTGTTATTCATTTGTCAGGTGTTTAGAGAAAATAATCTCTCTGTTCCCCTCCCTCAAATCCCTTGCACATAACATATTGTAGAACTAACTGCAGTTATGTGATTTTAAGGAAATTGTATCTTGCTGTGGAAACTATGTAATGCAGGGAGATAATTAACAGCCTGTGAAAGTAAAGTGTTCAATCCTTCATTGTTCTCTGACTTATAAAAGTGCATTTTACAAAAGCAAAAAGTCAAATTGTTTAAGACAATTATGTCTGTTAATGATTAATTTAAAACATAGTGAAATTCTGCTAGTGCATGTGTACACTTATATGTAATTAAAGATAAATGAATTACAAAAGTAAGTAGGTGCAAAGATCAGTATTCACAAGGTCAAACCTACATAATGTGGAGAGACGATTAACAAAGTGAAGTTGGATTCTAATATGGAAGCACATTACAGAGTAATGAAAAAAAAATAATTACATTGTTTGTTTATACTCTAGGACGACCAAATAATGTTAGAGCAGTGAAAATCATGTAATAATTATCCAAACAGAAAATGTTAAACTAATTTTTAAAAAACCTCCTGTTTAGCGCCACAAACCTATTTTCCTTATGTTTGTCCATGTTTTTGAATGTGAAAAGTTGGCAGCTGTGTATATTGCATAATATACTATTTCTTATTATTCTGTTAACAATGTTATGCACACACTGAGTAGACCATACATCATTTTACCATGGAGTGTAATTTGCTTTAAACAGTAATGAACTGTTATTTGTATTATGATAAATGTATTGTTAAAGCTAATAAAGTAACATTTGCAGGAAATTAAGAATTAAATTGACATATGACCCACCTTGTTCACAAAATTAGCTATAACTGCACTGTATGGGATTAACTTCCATATTTTTGTGGAAGAATTTACTGCTTTTACCTTCTTTTTTAATAAACAATTTTTTTTGCATGCTTGCTGTATAGAGTTTCCTTTCTTATCTATATGTAGGCATAGAAACACAGTTTGTTGATACCTAATCAGGTGTAGCCCCCTATAAATTTTTATTATGTATGCATTAAATATTTCAAATATCTTAATTTTTCCTTTATAGCTTCATTCCTTCTAAATTGACTTTCTCCCATTTAATTACTTTAACCTTAAATATGTACTTTTGCTATTGCTTAGCACACCTAATATCTCCATATACAGGGTGATTCACTACCAGTGCGACAAACTTGCAGGAGGTGTAGGGGGCACAAAGACAAATCAGAATCACACAGCATTGCAGGGTCCGAAATGCCTTTGTCATGCGGTAGAGGACGTTGAACGGGAGGTCGTGTGAACAGCGATCCCGCTGGAAGTCAGCATTTGCGAACCATTTCTGTTGAAGAAACCAGTAGCAAAAGTCCTCCGGAATGTATAATCCGCAGGCTCCAATGATTGGACATGTTGCAGATGGTATGAACTCATTTGGTTTGTTGACAGTATCCTGCATACAGTGGATTGGGAAATACCCAATCGTTGGCCTATCGCTCGAGTACTCTTACTCGGATTGCCTTCTGCAAGATGTTGGACATTCTTCTCATTGTCTGGCGTCCTCGTCCGCTCTCATGAAACAACCAGTCTCACGTGCGAAAATCGTATGATGAGGAGCACGCCTGTGCGGGAAATGTTCCTGGTACAAGCGCAGGGCGGCGCGCCCATTACAGTCTGCAGCTCCAACGTTTGAATACTCGTCCATCTTACTGCCTCCCCGTTCAACGTCCTCTACCGCATGACGAAGGCATTTTGGACCCTGCAAGTTTGTCGCACTGGTAGTGAATCACCCTGTACAGAGAGAGATATTTGTAATGCAACTGAACACTTATTTATTCAGTTGAATTAAGCTTGTATGGTGGCAGGTAGGTTTCGAATGTATTATATACTCAAACTCACTGTTTTCTTGTCTATTACTGCAAGTATGGAGTTCTTAATTTAGTAAGTATAGTTTTTTATGATGCATACCCTTAGGGATTTCAGTTCCATTCCTAGTTTGCTGTTATCTTTTTAACACTTATTTGTGATTAATAAAATGGCCTTACTAACAAAGCACTAGAACTCAATATTATTGGGGAAACAGTTGTGCATGAGTGATTCATTTTGTTTGATAATTTCTCTATTCAAAACCCCTGATGAGTAGTGGAGGAATGTATTGATAATAATGATATTAGTATTAACATTGGCAAATATGTTGCTACTGAATTGTGCCTTTAGGTGCACATATTATTAGTTAGTATCATATATGCTTAATCTGCCTGTAGTGTAACTGAAAAATTCATCTAAAAGTGATACTAATTGTATAACAGCAGTAGCATTAATGTAAAATAAATAGTCTAAAGTACTGTATTAAAATTAATTCAAATATATAATGACTCTCCAGGGGATTGAGAAAAACAGTCGTTATATTGATTGTTCGTAAAGTTACAATTAAATTGTAAATAGGCTATATACCTATCAAGACCATTGTTTTATACTTTAATCTATTAAAACAATGGTAGAGCACAAATAGAATTAGAAGGTGCAAAATACTCATTTAGTTTGGTAGCTATCTGAGAATGATCAGCTACAGTGAAACCAGTCTGATTCACCCCTTTCTTTTAAAGAAAGAAGCCTTTGCAACTTGATTACAGACTAGCTTATATCTGCCATACACCTGTGGTGCCACCCATTTAGGCCTAAATCTTGAACGGTATTTCTTAGTTGGCTTAGTACCTGAAGGCTTCCCATTTAGAATTCACTATTTTTAACATCATCAGTTGATCCCATTGTATGGAATTCAAAAACTCTCTGAGACCACTGTAGTACCCTTTAAGTAAATCCTACATCAATACACTGTGATCACTGCCACCTAGTGGTTCCTTTATCTGAAGAATCATTGCTAATAATCAAATCAAGAGTATTACTCCCTCTGGTTGCTTCTCAAACATGTTGCTGTAGAAAACATCTGATAAATTCACAAAAGTCATGCTAGTGTTTGAATGACAAACCCCAAGTTCCAGTCAATATCTGGAAAGTTAAAATCCCCCATTATGCCTATAACACACACCTACTCTCATTTTCCTTTTCCCAGTGCTTATGTCACAACACCCTAACATTGTCCACCAATTTCAATTGGATACACTTCCTTAACTAACAGCATAACCTCTCCTCCCTTCCTGTACTGCTTATATCCCAAAAATATCCACTTTTGATGTCTTGACGAGCACTTCAAATTTATTTACTATAGTCCTAGCATTGGTGTACATGCAAGTATACATACACCTGTTCTTGCTTTTCAGGCTGCTGCTCATTCCAATAGAAGCAGTGCAAGAATCACTTTCACCGCTGTCTGTGGATCCCCTCCCAAGCTAGCAGTTTTCTGACCCACCTACCACTGCCTCGATAGCATCAGCAAATATTCTTGCACCCCATACATTACATAAGGTGATTGATGATGAGGGTAGTCTTGGATCCTAGACAAAAAGCCTTCTTACCATTAATATGTACAGCCAGAAGTGAACTACAACCATAATCTTATCCTGCTATTCTTGAGGTGCTGTGACGGACATAAACATGTCCGACCTCCTTCTTGAACTATGTATACAAGATACCAAGCCATTAAGTGGGGTCTGGCAGGGGGATTTGTTGACCCCGCTAATTTTTAAAGATGCCTTCCTATGTTGGGTTTGGCTTGGGAAGTTTTAAGACTAATGTAATTGCCTTCTTGACCGTACATATAATTTCTTTAAGGATAGAGGTCTTGCTGTAAGTTTAAATAAGAGTTGGAATTTGTCCTGGATACCATTGGGCAAGGAAAAGAAAGTTGAGGGCTGCTATTGCCTCCTCAGGAAAGCACCTTTAACAACCCCAGCAGAGATTGTTCATTCTTAGAACTTACCTTCTAAGATTTTATCTTTAATTAACTTTTGGTGGGTAACAGCAAGCAAATTAAATAAAATAGACATTCAAGTTACTGAATCATATGATTACAGTACTTTCATACGGATATAGTTGATGGAAGACTAGGTATCGCGCCATTTAGGTGGATGATTCTGTTATTGAAGAGGGAGCAGCTGTCTCCTTCTCTTAAATTGAGCCAGGGAATATGGAACTAAGTTGCTCACATAGAACATGTGTTAAAAGTCATGAGAGGTACAGGAGGAGGCTCGGTTTACTGCGTGTTGTATGTCTCTTGGATGCACAAGTAGTGGGATGGAACTTGTTATTATGATCCAAACCAACAAATAAATGATAATTTGGATAAATTTCCAGTTGCAAGTTCAATCAGAGTCTCATACAGGGGAGTATGGTGCTAGCCTGTTCATCAGTGTTATTGTTGATAGATTTCCTAGCATTGTTCTATATTTATGTATGCTTTCTTTGTGGGCTAACTTATTAAGTTTCCATGGGATCAGTGCTGGGGTCCATTGTTGTTTTCATTAATGACTGTAATCAAGGTCTAGGGAAAAAAATTAGGTTGATGTGCTGAGAAATGGCAATTGACAGGTGCAAGCTACTGCATATAGGTAGCAATAATCCCAGAGTAACATAGCAACTATGTGGTACTACACTCAGATTAGTGGAAAATTAACAGGACCTGGGTGTAATTGTGCTGCCGGGTCTAGAAACCTCATTTTGGGAATAAAGGAGTGTTCTGCAAATTGAAATGTTTAAGGCTCTGACAGAACTTTATCTTCAGCCAATAACTACTGTTAATACCTTGCTTTTCTTTAAATTTCATTTGATACTATATGCTAAAAAAATACATATTCATTACAGTCTAAACATATTAAATATGTAACCTAGACAACCATGTGGGGATATATCTGTTCATGCCCTTGTTTAAAAATTGGAAAAGAGATGATCATACGGTGATAATTTCCTACTGAGGCAATCATATCTGTTTGTTTCCATGATTTCTAAAGGAAAAATAACTACTTATTTTGATTGCTCCTTTTCACCAATGTTGAACTGTTAAATTCTAGTACAAGTCCAAATTTTGTATTTTTATTTAAACATTTTTCCCATTAGCTATTTTGAAGTCCTTTTATTTACATATATAGAATGGGACTATTGTCCAAGTGGTACCAGCACTTTGTTTTGATAACATTAGATTCAATATCTTCACTATGAATTAAGACTACACTGACTAGAAACTAACTAAAGGGTTTTTAGGCCTTCAGTGACTGCTATCTGAGCTTGATCCCATGCAACAAATCTTGAATGGGATTGGGGCTCACTTCCGAGACACCCAACTTTATCATTGAAGGCATAAAAAGTTTTCAGTTAATATTCAGCCATTGTCTGCTGCAAAGCAAAGAGGATAGGTTAAATACCAGCAGTAAAATCTATGATGTTTAATTTTTTAGATCATCCTGTGAAGTGGGCTAGAATGAATACATGCTTATCTATAAATTAATATTTTGAATCTTTTTCAGTCTAGTTGTGAAGAGGACTCCTAATAGTTCAGGATATAGACCTGATTGTAAGTATTATGAATAACAATCTAGATATACATTTAAATTGCTTTACTTTTGTCAAGGTTAAAAAACCATAATAGACCATTGTGTAAACTAGTATTCCTTAGATAGAAATGCCTGCAATCAAGTTAGCAGTGGTTGATTTTCCTATTAGTCCTGGATGCCTTAACTGAATATTAATTTCAGATATATGGGAAATAGTGCATTTTCAATATTGATGTACACTGATGGGCCAGTAGTTATGTAAATCGAAGCAACTGCAGGTGAACTATGGCACGCGATATAAAAAAAAACACCTGATACTGAGCTCTGTTAATCAGTGTTACTCTTGTTCGTCGTGGCCGACCGGGCTAGCCGAGTGGGTAAAGTACCTACCCGGCAACCCAAAGGTCGCGGGTTCGATTCCCGCCTCGGGCTTGGATCAAAGTACTGCAAAAACCTTGGGAGGTGCAATATGGCCACAGAAGCCGATGCGCCAATAACTACCAAATCAAAAAAAAAAAAAAAAATCTTGTTCGTCAGATAGGAAAGGCAGCGGAATTGAGTGACTTTGAGAAGGCCAGACGACTGGTACATCTTTTCATGGCAATGGTCTTCCCCTCTCAGCAGGATAATGTACCATGCCACACCCCAGATCATACAGGTTCTTGTGGCATCCATGCTGGGTATGAGTTGTTTTGAGGGATTGTGGTGAAGTGACTTTCTGAGAAAATCTAGTACTCAGTTTTTTCCCTAGGTGTTTAAGAAGTGTCCTTTTCATTTGGTTACTAATGGAACCACACTTTATGCAGAAACAAAGTTAGTATTATCAGACATGAGAACATATCTTGTGATATTATGTCTGGAAGATGATAGAGTCTCACTTATTTGTATATTGGATCTGGCAGTTAGTGTTATGTGCTACTCTCAAATTTAATATTGGTATAGGGTGATTTTGTCTTTTCAATGAAAGAAAGGTTCCAGCTGGTGAAGATGTAATCATACTTGTCTCCTTGCTCTCAAAACATAGACTGTTTGATGCTTCCCTCCTTAAATAGCAGTTATCACTTAATTAAAGACATTAAATTAAATGAATCTTTAGTTTATTTCTAAGAGTTCATGTTTGTTCTTCCACTCCCCATAACTGTTTACATCTCAGGGTTTCAAAAATACTAATATTATTTATTATGCAGCATCTGTCTCTCATGGAACAAATTAAATATTTGTACTTTTAACTCCCTTTACTTTTTAGATATTGGGTTCGAAATTCCAAATAAATTCATTGTTGGTTATGCCTTGGATTATAATGAATATTTTAGAGATCTAAATGTAAGTAACTTTTTATTTTAATTACTAGATACAGTAGAACCTGGAGATTTAGAACTTCTTATGAGGGAAAATGACCAAAGGGTATGAAATATTAATGACACATACATAAGCTCTTGGTGGATACCACCAACCATGCCTTCACAACTTGTTTGATTATATTTAAAAAATGTAATTATAATAATATGCGATGTATTCTTTAGTTGGGAAAATTACAGTTGCTTATCTGGGTTCTACTGTACATGTATTTATTTTTCTAAAGTAGTATGAAAGGTGTTTTAATTTGTTATAATTCTCTGGTGATACTCAAACTTAGAGGGCTTGAGATTATACTCACTTTAAAAATGACAATATTGTACATGAAAGGTATTAGAATGTATAGTACTTGGTACCATGCATGGGTTGAAGAAGAAACAGTTGTTCCCTGAGTTTTAAGTTCAATCTTGTGAAAGGTTTTTGGGCACCATCATCCTAAATATGTGATCTTGCCTAGGAAATCTGAGTATTGTTGAAGATAAAAAACAGGATTGAATTATGTTCCCTTTGCCCTATTGGTGGATATCTGAGAAGTAGTTTGAACAGATGGAATGCAGTGTGCTATCATATACTATGAATAGGAAGAAAAAGAACCAAACTTTGTGGTGGAATTTGAAGACAGATGCTATGACTTGCAGTGAACAAGACCTTAATGATACGTCAAAAGCAACTGCTTCAATTTGTCTAAAAATAAGATAGATGAACATCATTGAGACCATATGTATTTGTGAAATGGAGGTCTTGTTGTTCCAAAAACTTACTATAATATTTTTGGTGTATGAAGACTCCTTGTCACAAGAGAAGCATTCAACCTTTTTCTCCCTCATACCATTTGCAGGGAATCAGGATGCAAATTTTTAATGAATAAGTGTTTCTAAACTAAGCTCAATTGTTGTCATGTAATTCTAGTATATCCCACTCAGTGTTGGGGGAAAGAAAAGAAAAATCTTGCATTGTCATCCATAAAGTGTCTATCACCTCTAGGAGAACTTATGCTAGGGTTGTCTTAGATACTTTAAACAATTTTCAGGAAAAATGTGTTGGTTTTATCATCTGGAAGCACTGGACTGCAAAAAAAAAAAAATGTTGGGCATGTCTAATGAACTAGTAGTAGAAGATTTAAAATTGGTAGAGGCATTTGATGCAGCATCAGCCCAAAAAAAAAAAAAAATCCACTTCACCCCTCTGTTTGTTCGAAATACCTGTCCAGCTGAGCCTTAAACTTATTTAGGCTATCAACTTCCACCACAAGGGATGGAAGTCTATTCCACCAACCAACCACCCGCTGGCTAAAGGCAAATTTCCTCATGTCTATCCTACATTTGAATTTATGCCCTCTCAGGTGATTATTCTGAGCAAGCTCAAACCATTGCCTTATACAAGAAAATAATCACCTCCTTATCATTGACAATACACCCTGAGCTACTCTTGCAGCCCGTCTGCACAACCACTGTAGTACCACAGAGTTGATGGGTTGCTGTTTCCCATCTCTCAGCTCAACCTTTCCAGATCCTGTTGCAATAGTGTCCTTGACAAACCATCATTTATAAATACAGAAAACAATAATTGACCCAATACTGAACCCTGAGAGACTCCACTAATAACCACCCCTTTATCCATAGCAGCAATATCAAAAGCCTTTCTAAGATCCAAGTTATTTCCTGCATCATAGTATCCAATCAAATTGGTCAGGCAAGACTTCCCCTTAACAAAACCATGCTGTGCTTCTTTAACTTTCCAGGAACAGAAGTTAAACTAACAGGTCTATAATTACTTGTGTTGCCCTTTGATCCTCCTGAGTCCAAGGGTTTGCTTACTTCCTTTAATATAACTGGATAGATCCCATCCACCCCAGGTGCCTTTCTTGTATTTATCTTCAACCCTCCACTTTACTCTCAGTTATTACAAGATTCTTTAGCTTACTGCCAGAGGTGTATTGAACTCTGGCATTCTCCTCATGTGTGAATGTTGATGCCAAATATTCATTCAGTTTGTTAGCTACCTGAGCAGGATCAAAAACAGTTGACCAATCTAATTCATCCCCTTCCTTCTTGAGTTTACATAAGTAAAAAACTTTGCATCCCTTGCAACAGATCAACTTGTATCTATCCCTAAACCTTGAACAATATTTCTTAGTTGGTATGTAAAGCCTAGTTGCTTCCAAGATAAGTTCTTTGAATATGCAGTTTGTCCCACTGTCTCAGTCCATTGTAGTTGCCTTTACCCCTGAGTAAATCCCACTGCCACCTAGTGGTTCATTTACCTGCAGAATCACCCACAAAAGCCTTGCTAGTGTGTGAGTGACCAGGCTCAAAATTCCCCCATTATAAGACTATCTGATTTACTGGTCCACTCTGTTTCCCTGTACAGTTTTTTTATTATACTCATCAGGCCTATAGCACTGCACTGTTGACTGGCTTCACTTCCTTGGATTTTATGTATTTATTAACTAATAGCATAACCCCTCCTCCCTAAATTCCAGTTCTGTATTCCATATTACCATAATAATCCACAGAAAGTTGCTAAGCAGGTATTGTGCTACTTGACTATTTTACTGCTGTGGACATAGATATCAGTTGGATTACAGAATGATTTCAGCCATGAATAGTCTCATTGTGCCTTCTTGCTTATGCAAATATATTTGTGTTATTTTAAAGCATTGTTTAAAATCAAAAATAGTTGGATTATAAAATTTAATTTCTCACTGTAGATATAATTATTTGTTTCTTTTCAGCATATATGTGTCATCAATGATTATGGAAAGAAAAAGTATGGGAAACAGATTTTAGCAGTGGATGATGAAAATGTGTGAAATACCTTTATTAATAACCAATCTGTGTTTACAGTTGTGTTAAGCTGGTATCTAATGTGGAATATATATATCATAAAAAGTATTCTATTTCCAGTGATATGTAGTGTTTAAGAAAAGGGTTGTAAATACTGCTGCAGCAATTTTATAAAGAATTGTTATTATACACTGTATAGAGGGAGAATATTTTCATGTTCCTGATATAACAGTGATCTTAATTGTTGGTATGTAGTATTTCATCATATGATTCTGATTAGCCTTTTTAAGTATATTTTCAAATTTTGTTCCTTATCAATGATCACAGGCCTTCTCATTATTGATGAAAATGAAATGAAGATTATACTTAATGCTGTAGATTAGTGACATTATAAGAAAAGTTTCCATTTTGTGTCTGTTATTAAGTATGGATAAGATAAATGAGTTCAAAAATCATATAAATACCATTTGCAAAGAGCTCTGTATTGATAACTGGTCACATAGTCATCCACTCCTGCTGACATGTTCTTGTTATGGTGTTTAAATGTGGTTTCATTAAAGACAAACTTTATTTTGAAATGCTGATTACTGTAATAGGGATAAGAAAATGCCCAAGTTTGCATAGGTAAATTTATTTCACATTTTGTCATTATAGACATGGCTTTACAAACAGGCATGTTGATAAAAAGAAAACATCACAGAAAAGATGGAGAATGAAACACTAACAGTCCTAATACACCTTAAATGAATGCAACCAGGAAGTTCTGTAACAAAATTTCACAGGGAGTATTATCAAATTTAAATTAATGAATATCCACAAGTATGTTTATAAAAACATCAGACATGGTTAATTTTTGTTTCAAGTCTGGACCATTTTTACTGAGCTCTAGTAGAAGTAAAAGACTCATAATGAAATGGCCAGAAAGTTGTAAGTACTCAATGTGATAGATGCTGACAGCCCTCCTGTTGGGTTGCATTGGTGATCATCTTGTTAAGAGACAAATGAATTTTTTTACTTTACTCCTAGATGGTCTTTGAAATATTTGTGTATATTTCACTGTTAAATTTCTATCCTTTACAAAGGTTTTTTTTTATGCAAGTAGCAGTTAATCTTTATTAGTTTTCACTTGGCTTAGAGCTGTATGCACTGGAATTTAACAAACCTAATCTTGCTACCATGTTTTTAAGAGACATTTCATTGTTTAGAAGGGATCTAATATCTGTAACTTTTTGCTCTCTCCAATGCTAAAGAATGAACTGTATCATTCTATGATACATACTGCATATCGAGTCCTTCTTAAAAAGGCCTCCATAGCAGAGTGCAGTAGCACATGCTCTTTGAGTAGATCTGCCAACCTGCCCTGGTAGATTATAGTCCATGTCCCTCAGTATGAATTGTTGAGGAGGTTTCCATCCTGCATTTTACCTGATTTGAGACTAAGAATATGGGCTATTATCTAGAAATGATTAACCTATATAAGGCTGGGGGGGAAAATGTCATTCTAAGAAGAATCATCTAAATTACTGTAAAAAAAAAATATATATATACACTAAATGGTTATAGGTCACTTACATTTTTCAAGAAACCAATGACAGTAGATAAACTAGAACCTTCCTTCTCTAACAAAAAGATAATAATATTTTGTTTAAAATCTCTGCAGTAGTGTACTTCTCCAAAATACCAGTGGTTGATTTTCACATTACTGACATGCTTATAGTGAGTGAAGAAATGGGCAATATTTTCTTTTGGATGTAGACAGCAGCAGTCTCTTTTTTAATTTATAATAATGTCACAAAGTATCAAAACAACATTTATGCCTCTCATTTGGAGAGATTAGTTTCCCCCTGCAAGTTGTTCTCACTTTTTCAACAAGCACAGTACCAGCTAAATGCAAGGTAATCTTATTTGTGACTTCTAGTTATTGTTTCTCCACCTCTCTTGTTCATTTTACTGAACCCAATAAATAACATCCTTTTTCCTACTTGCACACATATGCTATCCTAAATCAATGGAAACTTTCTCATCTTTAAACCTCTTGTGGATTGGAAAGAGATGGTGTGATCTCTGGATGGAAATAATTTCAGGGTCTATTGATCATGTCTGGCTAACTTTGCCCAAGATCATCTGATACATTTTTATATGTAATATTTATATAAATTGACTTCTACAGAATTCAGAAATATCTCAATTCATTATAGTCTCCTGCATTGGACTTCTAACCTTTGACACTGATCATTATCCACTATTGAAAGTAGGGTTCATCTTCTGGAAAGATAATAAAATGTAGATAAGCATATTTATAGTTTGTATGAAATACCTCAAGTTTCCTTCTGCCCCCTTTTTTTTTTTTTAATATAGTGGTTGGTAACTATATAATTTCACATGTGCTTCTCCCTCCATGGGGGGAGGGAAAGGAAGGACTTGAAAATATATAGTATGGACAGTGTTGAATATGTGTAAATGCATGCATTTAAAGTTTGTTGGATTATATCCAAATAACATATGCCATTTTAACAGTAATATGAAAATCAACTCTGAAAGCCATAACTCTCTCTCCTTAGACACTTATTAAGTGTCTAAGGAGAGATGGGTGTTTCTTGCTAGTACATGTTTATTTTATTACTCAATTTGTTTTTTAAGAATGTTCTGTATAAGCCTTTTTGCTACAGTAAGGCAGATAAAGTGAATTAAATAATTTTTTGAAAAAAACTCTGTATGTGGTTTTAAATTATATACATGATTTATGTCTTCATAAGTTTGCAATCAATTAGTATTCTCCAAACAGAAAAAAAAAAAAAACCACCTAGCTTTAATTCCACCTTTTTTTACAATTTAGGAAATATATGGGTAAAAAATATAGTTATCTGCATGATTGAATTGTACACCATGCAAACAAAAGATATAGCTATATTGACATAACCTCAAAGTTTATTATACATATCATCCAGACTGGGAACTTTGTGGAGTTATTTGGCATTTGCAGGCAAAGCATATTACAAAGTTGTTGAGGTTTATGACATATAAATAAATGGAGTAAGTTGTATAGCATGGGTTGTCAACCAATCTGGCAAAAAAAAAAAAAAAAAGCAATGGTTATTTTGGGACATTTGCATTAGGGTACTTGTGGATTTCATGAAAGCTATGGGAAGTAAGTAAATAAGATCTTGTGTACTTACCCATTAGAAAATTGAGCAAAGTGAAAGAACTTGCCACCTAATTAAATGTACTCAACATCCTGTTCTTTTCAGGGCAGTTTCCACCTTGGGAAAGAAGTCTATTGTTTCCAGATTGGATGGTTAATCTGTACAATGCCATGTTTTTTCATGCAACAAGAACCTGTATGTAGAATGCAGTGTTCTCTCTCTCCACTTCAGATAAATTCTTTGTGAATCACACCATTTATTGAAAGCAACAACCAGCATTGTCTCAATCATGTACTTCTGTAAATGGGACTTGATGACTTTGAAGTCAACTGCATGCTCTGGGCTATACACCTATTTCCATTGACAATAAATTTAGATATAGTCTGCCCATGAAGCTAGACAGTAAATCACAACCAGTTTTGCTTTAACTGGGAAAATCTTGTATAAATGATTCAAATAGTGGGTGTCTGTTAACCTCTTGAAATGAGGATAGGGTTGCAAAACTTTTGGAATTTTTGTCAAGAGATCATAGTTTTACCCTCTGAATGATGGCTGAGTTGGAGACAAATTAGGAGAGAGGTGTCAAATTCTGCACAAATATTCATACTGAAAAATCTCTTTACCACTATTATTTATTTTAAAATTCATTGAACATGACCACAACAGCACCACTCCAGTAACTTTATTCCTACATCTACCTTGTGTATATACTCCAGCCAGTTTTCACTTGTTTCTGTTTAAAAAAGGAAGCTTTCAGAGCAGGCATTTAGCAAACAGCAGTTTCATTCATATGTATTTCAAATTCTTCAGTAAAGATTTCTAAGCATGACAGTCCCTAACATTCCTTTCCTCACTTATAAATTGCATCTGGGAGACATGTCAAATCCAAGAGCTGCTGTATTTTCTTTAGAAGTTTTTTTTTGGGGGGGGGGTGGCGGCAGCAGCAGCAAGAAATAATTTATAGTTTGATTGCTGATATTGATTTTATCAAAAAAGAGAAACTAAAAAAAAAAAATTAATACAAGCTTTGGTGTGCAATGTTCAAGTATGGGAAAAAAGAATTTTTTGCTGCTGTTTTCTTCTGATTCAAAGTGAACATGATACTTCATGGACAACACAGTGAGTTAAATCATACTGAAATAGCAACACTAAGAACACTTATCAGTTTGTCTTTAATAATAACCAGACCAGTTACACTCCATCCTAATCTTGAAAATGGTTGGAGCTTAAAAAAAAAAAAATATCCTGGATGGATTTAAATATTATGTAGATTCTATATGAGGTTTGCAACCAATACACAGAGTTTGACTTTTTCTTATCATGGTTGGTTGGTGCTATGTTCTGAGACTTCTTACATAACTCAGGAATGACTAATAAAATATTGCTACTATATCTCTGATATGCCAAAACCACATAATAACTGCAGAAGAAAAATAATTATATACCATAACAATTAAAACTTTATCTCTGGAGGATAGGAGTGAAGTAGTACTGCTTTCATATTCTCTAAGGTGGCACTATGATAATGGTGAAAATGAAATTTTCTTTAAAAAAAAACTTCACAAGGTTAAGTTACAAAAGATGCTGTCACAGATGAAGCACACCCTACCCCATGATGGTTTGACAATGTGAATTTCAACTTCTATCACAATAACCCAACATGTGTAACAAACACTCCCAAACAAAACTGACTCACCAATCCAGAAAGGCTAGAGTAATTCTCCAAAGAAATAGATGATGGGACACAGCCCAGGTGGTTTGAATGTTGTCAAATATTTCTTCAGAATTTTTAAAGCAGAAAAATGAAATGTTAACTCTAGTTATGCTGCAACAGTTTGTACAGGAAGGAAAATAAAAACTTATACAAAAAGTGTAGCTATGATTTTACCAAAAAAAAAAATAAATAACTCTGAGACTAACTGTACTTAAATAAAAATACTACTTGGGCAATGATATATATATATGGGGGGTGTTTACAGAAGTGAAAGTGATTCTTGCACTGCTTCTAATGGATTGAGCAGCAGCCTGGAAAGCACATTTAAGAACTGCTGGTCAAGACATCAAAGAAGGTAGGTATTCAAGGGATATCAGTGTTGCAATGTATACAGAAAGGGAGGAGTTAGTTAAAAAACAAAGTAATGTAGTGCAATGTTGAGTGGAACTTGTCAGTGCACACTAGGAAGACTTGTGGATTTATTGGATGATTCTTTTCTACAGCAATATGTTCAAGAGGCATCCAGAGGGAGTAAATACTCTTGAATAATCAACAGTAATTATTCATGCATTAAGAATCTGCAAATAAAGCAACCAATCACAGTGTACAGATGTAACCTACCATCAAGGGAAGACTACACTGATCTCACAAATTTAAGATTTACTTAATTATCTTAATGTAACTGCTGTGTAGTCTATTGCAGCAGCTGCCACATAACTTAGCTGTTCAGTCTGGATGAACATTAACAAGATTTTCCCATGTGATGAAACGTTTTAAATTATACTTACAAAACAGATCCTGGGTATAACCTCCATGCACACTGGGTGACCACCCAGGTAAGCAGGGGTCAAGATGTGGCACCCACACCAAATGGAGGAATGCTGCTGCCCCTCTGAGTTTCCAGGCAATACTAGGTGGTAGATGACTCATCAGCTGGTGCCATACCACCACTTTGCTTATTGGAACCCATGTTTAGTCTCCAGAGCTAAGTTACGGTCAACCCTTCCATTTCAAGGGTGGATACAGCTCTAAAATGGTGTTTGCAGGCTGGCTGCTAGTTAGTACACCAGACCGAACCTATTGGTAACTCTTTAGGAGGCTTTCAGATCAGCTAGTGTATAATTTTGCTACCTCTATTCTGCCAGATAGTGACTGGAGGGAGTCCGAGTAGTGTGTATGCTGGGGGCACTGTCAAGGATCTTGGTATATTCTTACCATGTGTAGGCCATATCCAAAAATTTCATTACTTCATACAGCATGTGGCCCCCCCACCTCACATTTTCTTATGCTGTGAATTGTCAAACTAATAGAGTAAGGTTATCTGCAAAAAGATCTAAACCTCCCAAACACTTCCTAGTTCATTTCACAAATATACATGGTCTCAATGATGTCCATTTCCAGTCTGCCAGACCCCCCCCCCATGTACTTTTTCTGACAGAATCTCAGTTGCTCAAATTATTGGCTGTGTGATTCCTTTTGCCTCAAAGAGAGACTTGGTAATTTGGAATGTCCTCTGGTTTAAAATCTCTCTACCTCATTGTGTCAAATTCATCTGTTGCCTCTACCGTTTCCCCAACTCCACTAATCACTTGGACTTCCTCCAGTCCAACTTTCCTTGGTGATTTTAATGTTCACAACTCCAGCTGGTCAAGATGCTTAGACATTTGCAATTACTAATGATCTTGCATAGATTGTTCATTTACCTACAAGAATACTGGACAATCCTAACCATACAGCCAACACACTATCCTTTTCTTACAAACACCCCTTCTTAGTATACTGTCGAAGTGAGTGATGCTTTAGGCACTTCAGATCACAACGTGGTGATTGTCTCTTCTCCAATGGAGCCTTTATCTCATGGCTAACCCAACCTTGCATTGTTTGGCATTACAAGAATGCGATGACCTGCGAGATTTATTTCCATCTTTTCCTTGGTCGGATTACTATTTCAAAACTTCTGATGTCAACATTTGCTCAGATCGTGTCAGTGAAATTATTCTTGTAGGAATGGAATCTTTTATTCCACACTCCACTTTAAAATCTCATCCTTTATCTAAACCTCGGTTTTCCAATAAATGTGCTAAGGCTGTTCAAGAGAAGAATGTTGCATATTGTAATTGGTTTGTTTCCAATTCAATTTCATTTTCTGCCCACACCAATTGTAAAGCAGTTGTTATTCAGTCCAAAAGTAGAAAACTTGCTTCTTGCCCATCTCTGCTATCATCCCATTTTTCTTCCAACTCATGTATTAATGATTTTGGAAACACACTTCCCACCACGCTCCATTCGATGCCTCCTACTTTTAAATAGCAGAAGACTACTATATAGAATTATACAAGGAGTGAGGGAATGATGGGTCGCAAATTAGTAACACATACAACATACATTGAAGAATCAGAAAGCCCCAGGGAAAGATGAAGTTATTGTAGAGTTGTTAAAATTGGGTGGAAGAAACATGGCATAAAAACTGGCAAGACTCCTCATATAATGCAACCATAGTTTTGCTGCATAAGAAAGGAGATAAATTGGAAATTGTAGACCAATTAGCTTGTTATCTCACATCTACAAGTTGTTCACAATTGTCATTACTAACAGATTAGAATCAACCAAAAGAGAAAGCTGCTTTAGGACACGATTCTCAACTATGGATCACGGTTATGCCTGGCATTTGACTCCATACAGCAATGTTTCAGGCACTGGAAAAACAAAGCATAGATAATGATTTTGAAGAAAATATATGAGAACACTACCTCCTTGACTAGACAAATACAGTAGCAAATTTAAAATTGAGAAAGGAGTCTGACAAGGGGAGACAGCATCTTCAAAGTTGTTTACTGCTGCCCTTAAGGAAGCTTTCAGCAGATGACATTGTGGTCATAAGTCATGATTCCAAGGAATCAGAGGAAAATCTGAATCAGTTATGCAGAGTTAGTAAGGATTTTGGACTAAAGATGAATATGGCTAAAACAAAAGTAATGATGAACAAGTATGCCACATAAAGGGATATAATGATTGAAGGAGCAGTCGAATGGAGCGTGCTGGGACAAGTCATCAGCTGGATAGCATTAAGGAAATATAGTCACATATTGAGGAGCAATATCCCAATTTGTTTGTAATGTAAAATAATGAACCAATGTATACTACCCACCATGACTTATGGAAGAGAAGCTGAGAACTACAAAGAATAGAACAAATTATATTGGGAATCAGACTGTTAGATAGTAAAAGAAACACATGGATGAGGCAGGACACGATAACAGATGAAATTCATGAGTTTGTGGGTAGTAAATGGATAGACATTGCACAAAACAGAAGGAACTGGAAAGTTGCTGGAGAGGCCGTCATCCTGCAGTGGATTGAAAATGGTTGATGATGTTTTTCCTTCGGCTTGGAAATTTGCTCATATCCAGCCAGTTTCTAAAAAGGGTGACAATCCCTCCCTCCCATCGCAATTAACTTGGTCTTCTCTTTTGCTCTCACTGTTACTTTTCTTGCAAACAGCCCCTACCATGCAATATTGTTCCCACATCTGGAGCAGTGCCTCCAAAACCTCTCTCAGGCTTCTAGATTCCATTCAGAAGAGGGCAATTAATTAATGACTTGTCTCTAACAGTCTCTCCACGGCACTGTTTTTCTGAATTGGCTTCTATAATTCCTCCTCTCTTTCAAAACAGTTCGGACTGTTTTGAACCATGGCACCAACAGCCATTTACTGTCCAACTTCTCATCTTTCTCGTTTATTCATTCAACTGCCATTTTTTGGAACAACCTTCCTTCATACGTATGAAGGTTGATATTAGAAATTCAAGTCTAATATCAACAAATGTCTTCTCAACCTCCAACCCAAGCACGATACTAAGTACTATAGTTTCTAATACCTTGTGTTTTGGGTTTTCATAAAAAAAAAATGCCAAGCCAGTAAGAAGCAAAGTTTTTATAAAGCTCCATAGATGGACATTTCTCTCTTTACAGACATCTTGAACTGGACAAGAAAACAGGTTTATCAATTGAGGTTAAATAAAAACAAACAACTGGACTTATCCAAAAGTAAATTACTGTAGATATTTATTTTCTCCTCTACCTTCCTTGTTTAGAGGTCCAGTAAAAAGTTCATCACACATCGGAAACTGCAAAAATAGACATATCTAAGAGAGGAACCAGTTACCATTTTTGTAAACAGCAGCAAAAGCCACACCATCATATATAGTACTATATTCAGATTTCATCAAAAATACCAAACATAATTCCTTTAAACAAGTAACATGTCAGTCCCTATTTGCAAAAAAAAAAAAAATTTCCAGTTTCAACTCTATGGGAAAACAACCTCGTCTTATTTTCTCCAATCTAAATCCCATTAAGAATGTATGAAGGATCAAAAATAAAAACTTTCAGATGTATTTGACAATGAATGCACAGAACAACAACAAAGAAAGATTCAATGGAAAAAATTTGATTCATTCAATTAAAAATATACATACACAGTAAGATTATTAAAAGCCATGGGATAATCTAACCAGTGCAAATGTACTTTCTTAAATATTAACAAAAATAGCATATTGTTCTCAAAACTCATTTGAAGTATATCTACTTAATATTTAAATCCTAGTATTTTATGCAAAAAATACAATCATATGATGAACTGCAAATATTTTTTGTATTTTCTAACTGACAATGTATTTTGATAGAATTAATTACAGTAAAGTTAAGCTGCTACTGCCTATTTATTCTGCATACCTCAAGACCTTTTTAGTAACCCTAAAAAGTATAGCATTCCCATCTGACAACCATTTCAGATGATTTTAATGGCGTCACTGTTCACTTTTGAAATGCTTTCAGAGTTAACAGCTGTGAAAGGTATTCACAACAATTAATTGCTTTTCCATATGAACAATACTTATTTTCCCAAATTTGTTCTGTAAATATTTACAGGCAGTGGTAAAAACAAAATATCATCTTGCATACTATTATGCTAGTATATATTAAGAAAACTTATTTTCTAGAAGCCTGATGTTACTGATTAAAACTAATTTGAAAAAGGGATATAAAATAGAACTAAATCAAGCTACTGAAAATACTAAAAGAATTACGTATCACTGCCCTTTTAAATTAGAACATTTTGAATATTTACGAATTGTACTAACATATGTATGTTGCAAAGGCATCATTCGACTAGATGTGTTAATATAACTCAGCCACCTAATGTTTTGGTAGTACTAAATTGTTATGAAATTAATCTCTAATTTTTACCAAAAATTAAGAATATTTTCATTTATGTGCTTAGGAAAAAAAAATACATGATAAGACAGGTTTCAATTATATTTGCAAAGCTTCTAAGTACTTCATAGTTCAAAAATATAAAATTAAAAAGGAAACTAAATTCTGTGAATGTGATTTTGCATATTAGACAATTTTATAAATATGCATTTATATACAGAAATTTTCATACATCTTTTTTTTTTTAAATAAATACAAATTTGAAATATGAGGTACTATTTGGTTTGGTGATATGGTTTCAGTTCATGTTGTCTAACAACTGAATAAAATATTTTATACATATTGAAAACCAGGAATTGAAAGTTTCATAAAGTAAATTTTCCAAATATGATAAACTGACAGCTTAAAACAAAAACTTTATCCTAATAAAGTGTTTGTCCTTATAGTGGGGAGAGGCATGTGCACATTACTCATGTAATTCAAAGACAGCCATATATAGGAGTGAATAAATGGCATTGTTCTGTTATA
The DNA here is from genome assembly GCF_048544385.1 of Mastigoproctus giganteus. Classification (NCBI taxonomy): domain Eukaryota; kingdom Metazoa; phylum Arthropoda; class Arachnida; order Uropygi; family Thelyphonidae; genus Mastigoproctus; species Mastigoproctus giganteus. The sequence goes on along the minus strand of NC_143575.1, from coordinate 90,745,961 downwards.
TTATAAACATTGTGTTACATTCTACTTCACAAGACTACATATTCTATTACAAAACTAAAAATTAATAGAAGACATTAAAATTGAAATATATTCAATATCAAGGAATGACTGAATGAACATTTCTTTCTTGGCTGTAATATTATGCAACCATTATTACATGATAATTCAATGAAATCTCAATTGATGAGCCTAAAAACAGGCTTTTGCACTATTTATATAGAAAGTAATATACATACAACTTTTTTTTTTTGTAAATTTTTTTAAAGTGCAAATTTATTAAGCATGAAACTTTTCTCTTTACTTGAAACTTTTGTGTGGGTCACCTAGCAACAGTTCCACTACAACTTCATTTTTTTCTTCCACTTAATAAATATAGCACCGTCTGACTGCTTTTGATGCCATCATTTTACATGAACAGGCATCTAAAAACTGAAAATTAAATGTATAATAAAATATATATACAGACAATAACAATTAAGTATATTATAGATTTGTCATTTCTCCCTGAGTTTGTAAAAAATATTTTCCTATCACTGATCAGATTTTTAAATGCAAAAATTCATTCCTAAACACTAAAGAGTTTAGAGGAAAAATGAGCCAAAACCTCCAAGAGGTCAAAAAATATATATACCCATAAAAATCAAATGAATGTGTTATAATTATTCGTTTACTACACCCAACCCTAAAAGCATCTCTCTGAGAATAATATTATTAGTGGATACTAGTTCAATTTTCACTTGCTTAAGATATCACCAGGAGGTTTTGGCTAATGTTACTGAATTTCATTTTTAAAGAAAGTATATAATAAAATTAGAAGACATTAACCAGTAAAGTTGGTTCATTTAATGTACATGAGATCCTCCCACAAGTAACAGGACCACAGACAAGTGCTAAATCCTATCACTGAAGTTTGCAGCTGCACATATTGTTTGATGAAGCTTCCTGTTTTCATTGTTTTATCCATTTTCCAGGAATGGAGGTTAACTTTGTTAATTCCTTACCCTCCTTTGTTATTATAATGGGCATTAAAAGTTTTAACATTTTCTTTATAAAGAGAAGTTTTCAGTCTAAGAGTTACTTAAAAGGCTTATTTCCCAACTTCTATATTATACTCATTTTAGAAAAATATCATCTGTGAAAAATGATTTCACAGAATACGTTTAATTTCATTTAACTATGCAGTATATAATTTGTGAACTGTATAACTGCCCCTAGTAAGGCATCTTTGTATTGATGACATTTTTAAAACTTTCAGGAAATTTTAATAAAAAAAAAAAAAAAGCTAATCTAATTTCTTCAGTGCAGTAAACTATTTCTGATATTGCTTATTATGAAACTGACTTTGGTTAATAAAAGAACTGAGTTTGATTAAAATGAAAATTCTAAATGAACTTGCAAAATCTACTGCCTTCAAAAGACATTGTATAGTGAATTAAGGTAAGATGAGGATTATTACAAATGTACAAATCAATGGCTAGACGGAAAGCAAACTATCGTTGTAGGACTACCTGTTTTTATCACAGTCACGATTGTAAGTCTGTGCAAACCTACCGGACTTGTAGTGGAGGTGACGACTACTGCAATGCCAAACTACTCCGGTAGAGTTAACCACGCAACTTTCTTTAGATGAAGACTAGAAAAGTTAAAAATTTCTTATGCTTGGATATTCAGTCCTGATATTTCAAATGTACTGCGAAGTACATTTATATGCCAATCTTATCTGTCATGTTTTCTTAAATGCCATTACACCATATAAAATAGATTATGGCTGTAATGCAGCGTATAACACAGACATATATCACATATGTGATGCACGCACTTCATTCTGCAAATATACAAACCAAATGATATATTTTTTTTTTTTTTTGCAGTAGAAAAATAAATACAACCACGAACAAGCTTTACATATTTACACATCTGATGATTTTGAATCTCGAAGTTGTGAGTGTGACTTTCTTCTTCTACTCGACTCATCTTTTTCCCTACTTTTAATATCCACACAGGACATGCTGCCTTCTGCTTCTCCGACAGTGGCCCTTGCACCACTTGAAACCGGTTCAGATTTGCACTCTAATGAATCTTCACGTTTTATAGTCCTAGATTCACATCTGTCTTGGCTTGGCTTTTCTGATTTGTTTTCACTGCCTAGTTTGAGACGAGCCTACAAAATATGCAAAGATTTTATATATATGTAATATGATCGGGTAATTTTTTTTAAGAAAATAAATACAATGTAAATATTTCTTGCTAGGGATATCCTTATGGTGGCCCACAAAGTTGCCAATCAGTCTCACCAAAATTGTAATTTATTTGATAAACATATAGAACTGAAATGCACAATAATCACATATCTTTGTTAATATTAGCCGTATAGTACAAGGAACTCATGTTTCTGCTGCACTGAAAAAAAAAAAAGTAGATAGGAAAATAAATTTAATTATGACCGTCCCTCCTCACATAGGTAACCATCCAGCCTCAACTACCTGCAGTAACTTGTTACAGTAATCAAAACTTTGCTGGCCAAAAGAAAACTTTGTGCAATCCAGTCTAAGCAACCCCAGGAGTTCACATCTGGTGAGTATATGGGCTTGGCACACCCAGGGTCCTCAGCTGGATATCATCATTCTTCTCTTTCTTGGTGATTCCCTTCTACTACATCTCCCTCTCTCTCTTGGTAATTCAGAAATTTTTTTTTTTGGCTGGTGCAGCATAAGCCTCAGGCTTCCACGCACCACATGGCTAATAACAATAAACCTCTTCACCTGTGATTTGAATGCAAGGCTCCCTAGTTCTGGAATTCTTTATAACAGTGAAAATATCGCTCTCATTCATTTTACTATTCCCACTCAATCTTTGGATCATTTCAAGAAGCTTAATGTCTTCGTACTTGTATACAGTAGGTTTATGACCTCATTATCTCTGGCTATTAAAAAAATCAACAGGACCCCATGGGCTTTCCTGGCTGCATGTTTACACTGCTAGGAGAACTTCATATCATAACTCCAAAGTCCCTTTCTTCCTATACTGTTTTTAATTTAGTCCCATCAAGTGTAAGACCTTGCATTTTGCTGCATTAACACATAGCTGATACTTTTCTGACCATTCTTATGGCCTACTCTAATCATCCTGCTTGGTAATGATCATTAACAACTCTACCAATCTTTACATTATTTACAAATTTTGACATCACACCTATCCCCTTGTCAGTGTCATTTATGAAAATGAGAAACAACAGTGGTCCCAGAACCAATCCTTGGGTTGGTTGTGTTCATGAAATATTATTCACAAATGAAGATATAAAGCATAAAGAAAATTTACAAAATTAAATGATATGTGAAAATCAATAAACTAAATACTGAAAAGAGTAGGAGAGCTGGCAATAAAGACAAAGTTCAAAAATGGTGCAGCAAAAAATAAGTAATTATATTCGTTAAAGACCTATACATGTGTTGTTGTGGCTGAAAGTTCCATTTATTTTGTTATCTGTGAATAAAAATACACAAGTACAACTTACTGTTTTTATTTCTAAATCTTTTTTATTTTAGTTTCCACAACAGTGTTTTTGATAAAACTGAACTACCCCCCGTCTCAGTTAGTTCGGATAATCGACGCTCTACTCTAAACATCAAACACTTTTATAAAGGGAAGTTCATATAAATATAACTATAAAGATTATATGCAAGGGGAAGAAAGAGTAGGAAAAACATAAAAAATTATTTATGGACAAGGGCTACTGATAGACAGAGCACCCAACAACCATAACTATATAATATGTAAATAAGTAATAGCAGCAGAGAAAACAAAAGAAAATTAAACACAATGTAGACCGAAATGAATACTTACATGAAAAAGTTATATTGTTATATATCGCACAATCCTGACATATCAAGTGTCAACCACCAGAATTGCACATGAATATAGTCTTCTGTTTCTAACATTAAGTACATATCATGGCAAAATAAAATTAATAAATAGCATTAAGGGGAAGAAAAATTTTAACCAAAAAATAAGGGTATAAAAGGGAGGATATATAGAAATCTGGCACGACAGAGAAACAAAACCAAAATATACGAATTAAATAAAAACTTATTTTTATATCTGTATATATAGATGCAGCAAGATAGACAAGTAGATATACACAAATAGCAAAAACAAACATACACAAACCCCATAATGTATATTTTGGTTTCATTCCTTTGTCATGCCTTTATTTTCATTTATAATTTTACTTTGGATTTCTCAAAAAAAAATTTTTTTTTTTCTTAATGGTATTTTGCCATGCACTTTGTTAGAAACAGAGGACACTATATTGTCTTGTCGTGCAATTCTGATAGTTGACACTTGAGATGCCAGGCAGGATTGTCCGATATACAACAGTATAATTTTTTCTTATAAGTATTTATTTATTTTTACGCCTTTCTTTTCTCCCTATTACTTGTGTGCATGCCCCTAAGGAAGGTAAATAGTTCATCCAGATTTGCACTATGTCAGATATAACTGTTCTTGCAATCTTGACAGACATTAGAGAGTACTGTACCAGTATTGTTCAGATTTATCTATTGTGCTATTTAAAAAAAAAGTATGTAACCTGTTTAAATGTTTTGCTTATCTAGAATTTTTTTTCATTTGGTAGACCACAGTTCAAAATCGATCCATGGACTTGTAAATATACAACAGTATAACCCCAGGGGGTGAGTATGGACTTGGCACATCCAGGTTCCTGAGCTGGATATCATCATTCTTCTCTTTCTTGGTGATTCCCTTCTACTTTTGTCTCTCTCTCTGAGGAATTTTTTTTTTTTTTTTTTTGGCTGGTGCAGCATAAGCCTCAGGCTTCCTTGCACCATATAGCTAATAATAATAAATAATGTTATAGTATAAAAGAACACCAAAAACTTTCACATCATGTTTTACTGACATCGCCCATCAACAGAGTTACCCCTTGATGACGAATAGCAGCAACCTTTAACATGGAGAATTTTAGTTTACTTAAGATCAAGCCATTCCTGTTCTGTACCTCTGAAGTTATAGCTGTTGATTTATGTGCTACAGGGAAAAATCAAAAATTTTATTTCAAAGGCATTCTTCCTATTGCTTACTGGAAGCTCTTTTCATAAAGTATCAAAAGTAATGTGTGATAATATACATTTGTTAGGTGTTAATTTTAATTAAATGTCAGTCATTCTGTTACTACTCCTTCATAATGAGAGGATATTGTGCCATAGGAGGAAATCTACAAAACCTTTAAATTAATCTTCCCAAGAGTATCGAAACATAACTAGATGGTGCACAATGACCTACGAAAAGGAGTTGTGCTACAAACATTTCATATATAAGAAGGTAACACATGCATTGTTTAGCTGAACAAAGCGGCTTCTCTGGCTCAACATCAAAGGAAGAGAAGGAACGTAAACAAGTTTGCAGGGTATCCTACATATCGAGGGTATTTACAGAGACTTGAAAAAGAAATTCACCTTATAACAAATATATTTCATAGACTTTTTGCCTAATCCTAAACAAAGTAAGTCCCCCTGTTGTACTGATTAGCATATTCTTCACTGTACATGTAGTCTACATCCATTATGTAAACATATCTTCACTCCCTTTTTTCTTTTTAAACGAATTTATAGGAATTCCTTAGGTTTGTATTAACCTATGCTCTTCAGCTGGTCAGACCTCCAACAGAACCCCAAGAAGTTATTGCACATATCTGAATAAGGGATGCTAAAAACACCTGCCTGCCAAACCCACTTACTGCTGTCAAGACAATACAAATTCCCTAAAGCTAGATCCTGTTGCAATATGTAATTGGAGTGTCGTGTGTGATAGCACGACATTTTTGAGGAAACAGCAGTTGTCTTTTAAATCTCCCCATCAATGATCAGCACTAATTTAAAAAATTTAGAACAGGAACTTAAAACGAAAAATTATTCAGCAAAGATTATTGACCTTCTGTGTCTGTGAAGGTTATGTATAGAATAAGTTTGACTTCTAAGACAGCTTTAGATGTCACTGTTTTGTTTTTCACTCCACAAACAAAACAGTGCTCGGTCACATGCAGATACTTCCATCTGTGTGTGTGTTACTATATCCCCACTCTTAGTCACACATACACAAGAGTTATCTTCAAGTTCCAAAAACATCAAAAGATTATACACAATATAAGAGGAAGTTTTCTCCACCCCCCCCCCCTAAGAAGATGGGGGATGAACAATGCTATCAAAAAAAGTGATAACAAATTGAGTTCTCTTTGAAATCATTCCAAATCTAAATGGCACCCTCACTTGTTTATTCTGTATACGAGAAACTTTGATCCTAAGCCAATAGGAAACTGACACTGCAGAACACCCTAAGAAGCAAGAGGTCAAAAGGGTGGCAACTGAGAATACGGTCTTTAATAGCACAATACTAGCGAGTTTGATTCCATCCATCAATTCGGTGATTTATGATCCAGCAGCTAATAGAAAGGCAACTGAGCAATGCATAATAAATCTGTGTATCTTGACCCAAATAATGCCTTGTAAACAGAAACTGAGCTAATGAAGTTGTAAATAGTTTATACATTGATTTTCAAAGGTCACTGGGGTTATGTTCATTCTAATCTGACCCCTTTGCCTGACAAAAAAAAATTGTGTTCAAACAAAACAATGAAATTGCTGCAATGCATGACATCATGTAAGCCTTGCCCTGATTAATCGCAGCGATTTCCTTTTAGGAGTACTTATAATGACACTGAGAGATGGTACAAGTACCGATGACCTCACACATTGTGAAAAAACTTGTTTTTTCACAATATCTGACTGGCTACTAATCCAAAAGTGCATCCCACTAGCCCCGTGGCCATCAAGGAGTTTGCTTTTGTCAATAAATTGAACTTAATAAATATATTACACCATTTATAAATTTAATTAAATCTGTTGCTTCACTTAGTGCGTAGGCAACTCAGGACCAGGACACAGGCTGCTATCATGTTGTATCTGTAAAATGCCTGTGTTCTAAGGGGAAGTCCACTTCGGCATCATTTTCCACATTAATAGATTTGGTTCACTTGATTGTGGTTTCTTAAAAATGCTGAGGCTGCCATCAGTGCAAAAACAGAATGAAATGGGACTCTGACATATTACAGATGCCTTTTTGTTTGTTAATTGCTGGGACTAAAGGATTAAGAACCAAGTAACAGCCACCAAACTATCTCTCAGTCTTCTTCACGATGCAGGTGGAAATCTAAGGGCTAATAACAACTGCCAATAATTTAACAAATTGTTGGAAGTTGTGGTTGCTGTCTAACGTGTTGGGTTCAACAAATGCTAATCTCTTCCTCAAGATCCTCATACTGCACTGGTCCTTTGTTCAAGGTATATTCTTCGATCCTTCACTCAAACATGGAAGGACATCGACTGGGAACAAGTTGTCCATACTTGGAGTGTTGTCCTACATATAACAGCAATACTTAACCTAACACACTGCTGCTTAACAAGTGATTCAAATGTCAAAGTGGCAAATATTAAGTTTTTCAAAGTGATTTTTTTTATATATATAATTTATATAAAATTTGAAAATTACTCAATTCCTGTCGAGAAGTACAATTGCCATTTACATAATATGCAAGGCAATGCAGAAAAACTTTAAATAAACATGTTTATTCCTTGGTAATTAGATTGAAATGTCTGCCAAGTTGTCATAGTGTTTAATATCTGGATGGAAGCGAAAAAAAGTTAGCTTATTTCCCTCAGTCATTTGACTGTCCTCAAAGAACTTCCAGTAGTATGTGCTCATTCATATTGTAAGAAGAATTTATTTCATGCAACATAGCAGGAAGTGTTCAAAACAAGTATGGATAAATGTTTCACATTTTGTCATGAAAATATACTATTACTTTTCCCCATCTAGAAGTTATTTAAAAACTCCATTTTATTTGCTTACATATGCCCACTTGAATTGGACTTTCCTTGCAGACAGCACAAAAAACCAAGTGAAACTTCTAATCCAATGTGGCCTTGTCAATATAAAAGGGAAATTTATTTAAAAATGTTTCTGAATAGTCAGTATGAAGACTGGTTCAAGCAGGTGAAAATCGCTTGGTGTGGAGTCTGTTTCATTTCGTGCTTTATAAGCTTTGGCAATGAAGGATGCGACAGTTTCTTACTAGCTCAGAAAAATGCAGCATATCACAATGGAGACACTAATTCTATCGTAGTTTGCTGAATTGGGTACTGTTTTGGCTATGTAATGTTTTTATAAAAGAAAAAGCAAACTTTTGGGGATTTACAGTAATTAACAAGATGCCCAATAAAGCAACAGTGGGCCCAGATGGATTTTCCAAATTCATAATCAAGTTATGCAACACCTACATAATTGATACTTGCACATTTTTCAGAAAATCCTCAAAACTGCTACGACCCCTAGAATCATAAACATCTACTTTGTTAAGCCAATCCCAAAAATTAAAACTCCAAAGGATCCAAAAGATTTTTGGCCATCTTAATAATATGCTCACTACTTAAAATATTTGAAAAAGACACTGCTTTAACTATAGACCTCCCTATCTACAGTCAGTGATTAGTGGAAGATCTCCTACCACCAACCTCCTAGACAACCTTTTCAGGATACAAATGGCTTTCTACTGCAAATCGCAATGACATAAGGGCAGCATATGATCAGATACCCATTCCTGCACATTCTGGAATCTTATTTCAACATCACCAGCAATCTCTTGAAAGTCCAGGCATCAATCCTTCAACCTAGACATCTACTAGTTGCACATCAGTACTGTCACCATTTTGAGTGGTATCCCACAAGGGGACATCCTCTCCTCAACACTATTTGCAGCTGCACTGGAACCCTTTCTGTCCATTAACAATACTATCCTATGCTGAAGATTGAAACCATTTATCATTTCAGGAGATCCAAAATACTCCCATTTAATCTTTGATGAAGTAACACGGAAACTCTCACTCTTTGAACAGTATCTACACATTTCACTGGTTTATAAATAAAGACAAATCAGTGCAAGTCACTTTCACTAAAAAAGAAAATGGAATACATCAATAATGGTTCTGAAATCAGGAAGGCTTCTCATCAAAGATCTCAAGTTAACATAGGACCAAAAATCACTTTCCGCCCTGACTTCATGGATTCTAGAAACAAGTACTTTACTGCCATGTGGGCCATTCAGCAAGCGTTCACCGGTTTTTGCAATGCAAGTCTAATCGTTCAAATATGTCCAGAGATATACTGTCCCAGTCATTATATATGCATCAGTAATTTGGTAATTTGCCCTGCCCTCCCACCTAAACCGCATCCTGGATTAGAATACTGGTACCTGCCATCGCTGAACTGGACCACAAGGAAGCCTTTCACAATATCCAAGGTGGTACTATTCACCAAACCTGAACATCCCACTGGGAAATACATCATTACACGAAATATTATAACCCGTACAGTGGCATAGCTATCCTTTTTCGGGCCTGGAGGTAAAGAACATGTTTGGGCCCCTACTTAATGAAAACTGCAAAAATATAAACACAAGAAGATTTAAAAAAATGAAACCATTAATAATTCCTCCTCTGCCTCTGTGGACACTGTAATAAATATAATAAATACATTTTTGAAGGTATACATGATGTATTAAAAAATAAATACCGAATTATAATCAAATCCTATTTTTTATTATTGTAAAACAAAACCCAATAGCTTTAATTAGTTTAAGATCAACAGAAATACATACAAAATGATCAGTGAAAAAAATTTATTGTATATCTACATAGTAAATGAAGCTAACTAGGTAGTAAAGCAATCTTTACTCACAAAATTCAAGCCTTAAGTAAATGAATAACATCTATAAATAATAAGATTTGAGTTAACATATGCATGAACATAAAACCTCAGTAACAATAATAAATATATAGGTGACAAAATAAAATATACAGAAACGTAAATACACATATAATAGTTTTGGACAGTAGCGTAGCTACCCTTTTTCGGGCCCTTACTTAATGAAAATTGCAAAAACAGAAGACGGAGGCAATTCTTGCCTGCCTACATGGTAGCTACGCCACTGGTTTTGGAGTAATTTTAAAACAAATTATTGTAATAAATAACCAACTGTATATGTTAAATCTAGTCTATATACACAAAATAAAAGTTTTATAACAAATATTTTAAACTTTAATCAAAATTGTCTCCTACCCGTTTTAGTTGAAATCGACAGAATTCGCTACACTGTTTTCTGCTTAAGATGGACAAATAGCTAAGTCGACGTTGGCCTATTGTGTTCTTTATATATGTTTTAATTTCGAAAAACTTCTTTTGACACCAGCCACAATAACCAGCAAGGTCAAGAATTTAAAACGACGTTTTTAATTAAAATAAGGTTGCATAAGTCCCGAATTGAATTAATTTTTAAAATTCCTTGTCCTAAAGATGATCTTAATTTAATAGCTGCTGTGGAAAGTCATCAGAAATATTTTTATTATATCAGTTTAGAAATTCTACAGCCATTTGTTGCAGAACTTCGTCGCTAAAAGATGTGTTTCTGGTTGAAAAATTTTAAAACTACCTACAACATTTTTTTGTAATTCATGTATCACAATGTCTATTGTTGCATAGTACATATCAACTTTAAACCGTCTTTCAGAATCTTGAAGTCTTTCGTCTTGAGCTAAATCTTCAAACATTTAGCTTTCCTATTGCGTTTCTTACTAAAATTTAAATTTATTCCCCAAGATCTTGCTAAAGAAAACGCAAAACTTACTTTCTTCATAATTATCTTTCAGCAAAACCATAGAATTTAAGGAACACTTAAAATTCAAGTTACACTGGTGCCTTAAATGTAACTTAAGCACCAATTTCCTTTTCCAGTTTTCTTTTTGGTATTAAATTACAAAATATTAGAATCAATTAATTTAACTTTAAAGTTAATGCAACAAACAAAATCTAGATCTCGGTCAGGCAATGTGTCATTTAGATGCATCTTTAAATTGACGATATCGTATCGAAGCGAAATGAGTTATTGAGTGGCAAATTTTGATGTGCAGTTTTTTGTTTTAAGTCTCATTGGTGCAACTGGGCATAAAAATAACTTACCCTGTTAAGCGTGAGGTGTTTCGAAAACAGCTTCAAAAGGGTGAATAATAAAAATCGAAATCATAAGATAAGATTCAATAGCGTCACTAAAGTCTATTTGGTTTTAAAGTGTAGCGTAGCTAGGTATAGGGTGCAAATTTGACGGCTTGTGATTGGTGCAGACGCAAGACAGTCCCAATGTTTATATTAACCATTGTTGACACTGATTCAATCCGACTTACGTCCTTCGCTTACTGCACACGATTTGTGGTTATGACGTATTGGTCTTCTTTCCTGAATACGAGTACTGTACTGTATAATATATCGCCATTTTTAACCTTAAAATGTTCCTGCGTAAGTCGGTCTTGCCAAGCACCCTGGCTGAAACCTCTGTGGTTCAGTTCTGGCGCAGCACGAGTGATTCCAGAAACTGGTCTGATTATCTACAAACCAGAAACCCCCACGTCGGCAGCTGACAGGGCCAATTCGGGATGTGCAGTTTTCGGCCTGGGATTTGCCAATGGCATTTTTACGGTGAAGTTCAAAATGGACTTCAGCCTTTTTTCCTACTAATTGCATTGATCAATTTCTGTTCATTTTTGTAAAATTAATTTGATATAATTTACTCTATTTATTCCCATAACTTCATAAATCTCCAATTTTATTATTGTTATACACTAATTATTTATCTCTGTTGATGTCCTAAGAAACTGCAATGTCTTTAATACAAGTTTAGAGATATTACATACACCTGAGTTGAGTCTTATCATTATTGTCATTACTGATTTGTAACTAATGTGTACCCTGCTAGCGCCTTGCTGTCAAGGAGTGGAATTATGATCTTCAACTGAATAAATAAATAAATTAGAGAAAACTACCTGGCTAGACATCAAGACAACACAGAATTATACGAGCTTTTAGATTGTCCAGGCGTATATCATACACCCGGACAATCTATATCAAGATAGTTCAACAACGGAGCCATGCGGGAGTGGCAATCCTAATTACTATTAGGTAATAATCCTATAGCTATTAACTAATGATCCTGCTCCTTCCACCTGGGATCGGCAAACCCCATTTTCGATTAAAATGGATTTCAGAAATTCTTCCAGTCAGACTTAAGACTATAACCTAGACTGTCCAAATGAGTAACAAGTGGTGAAGCCACTATACTATCACAAAGGACTCCATCCCATTTTTATCTCTACTGTCGTTAAAATAATCAGATTTCGATGGAATCATTATTATTTTATTTTTTCACTGTTCATTGGGAGCTGAATTAATATTGAGAAAAGCCGCAAGTTTTGTATATCTGAAGCAATGTTGAATCGGGGGGGGGGGGGGGTTGAATTTCACTCCCGATGGAATAAAATACCCTCCCAAAGGCGAAAAAATTTTATTTTATTATTCGTTCAAAGATCTCAGACGTTAATTTTTGGAACATTTTTTTATTATTGAAATTTTCTTCTTACTGTGCTCTTTAGGGGCCATACTATCAGTTTACACAAAGTTGTAATTATAAAACACGAATTCAATAAATTTATGTCAAATAAACAACACAAAAAAAAATCACAGCAACTAAGTGTAGTACTCGTTAGGTGGAACATGGCGAAAATAAATCACTAAAATTCAAAAGACACGAAATTTTCAAAATAAATAGGCAATATTTGTGGCTGCATAAAAAAGCCACTTTTTCAAGTGTCAGGCGTTTTCACACAAACCATTTCTTGATAGTGTTTCACACAAACGGTCTACTTACAACTAATTCTTTGTATATATAACGCAAACACGACCGACTGGACTGCAGGCCGTGAACAGGTTCACCTGAATTGCTCCTTCAGTGACGGATGCTATTGTAATCAGAAAGTGTCCCGCGGCTTTCAGGGAGAGGGGCTAAACGATGTCTGGGAAAGAGACAGAAGTGTACTGCAGCCACTATTTCAATAGGCGGCAGTTTCGCTTTATGGTTTTCACATTCCTTTGTTTTGTTTTTTTTTTTTTTTTTGTTTCACAGCAAGAATCTACTTGTGGCTAAGTCTTCCTTTGTATACCACAATCAAGACTGTTTGGTCGCAGCCTATAGACAATGCATTTTATGGTTTTTTTTTATTATGTATATATTAGTATCATAATATTGCATGACGATAAGCTTAGAATACCAGAACGAGTTATCAGAAAAATTAATAAATGAAGTGACTGATAGGTATGCAAAGAAGAATAAGGATATTATAATACTTGCATGTTTGTTTATAATTTGTAAAAAATTTTTTGCGAATTTTCATCGGTGATTTTCATATTATTAAACTCTGATTATTGTCATTAACGCGGTTTTTGTGAACTGACTAAGTATTTAGATGTTAAATAATAAATATTTCCTTTTGTTTCCTCATTCTATTATTATAACGTTCATAAATATACATTTTTTGTAATGCATACATATGTTGTAAATATTAAAGAATAACAAAAAATATATACTACATGTACTACCCCTCCCCCGAAGTTACATTCTCTCACTCCACCGTTGCAAACACACTGGTCTGAAGTCATCATCCAACTCCTAGTTTGTGGTACCATTTAAACACTTTCAATTTAATAAAATATCAAGCAGCATTGTGAAGGTGCACCCTAGAAACAATTCTGAAGAGGCTAGGAAAATATTTAAATATCTAGAATATATTGGTAACTAGTGATTCGGGGAGTCACATCAATAAAATAAAAAATTCTCACACGACGCGTTCAAGTTCTGCCCCCATTTATACACGTGCCCAGGTGCAGCTAATAGTGGAGACAGTCCACCATGGATTTAGTCTGGATGAGCATGAATATCGAATCGCATCCCTTTTGCCATTGTGGAGATGAGTCCTGGACCCACTTTATGTGCCCCTCCTATGAAAACAACCGTTTATAGTAAGCCGAGGAACTCCCTGCAATCAAGATCTACTAAATGACGGAGATAAATATATTGCGTTCACTCGATTTGCCCAGGCTGTTTTCACCACAAGGCGTGCCAAGGTCACCGATGCTAGGACAGTCTAGAATACTCCCTCTAACCCCTTCGGGGGTAGGATAAATATAAACCTGTGCCACAGAAACAATACTTCAAACCCTTTATGGGTAGGATTCATGCTGGCATCCGATTTAGGTTACAGGATCACTGCTGGAACTCAACTGGTTGCTAGATCAATACACATGGGTTTCTGCGACTTTTAACCCCCTTCCCTACCCCTACTTCGCCTAAATCCATAGCGGATTGTCTTCACTATTAGTTCAACTTGCTTTCACCCCCACAGTCTGACCTCCTCCTCTCTTATTCCCTGTGAACTCTCAATTTTTTTTTGTGGTCTCTGTTAGGAAGCTCAAGCGACCCTGGCAGAGACTAGCCAGAGTATGACGGGCAGCTTGGCTCAACTCCCAGTGGTGGGGGCGGAAGTAGGGTCGCATTAGGGCCTATGCGGCCAAGAAGTCAGAGAAACAACAGAACCCAGCACAATACTATACAAGGTGCCACACACATTTCTGGAATTTACAGAGTCCTGTATACTTCACAAGAGACAGATGGTGCAGTTGTGGGAGATCACAGGTGGCACCTTACCCTAAACACTATGCACTGGACAAACACGTTTAAGTTTCACATAAACAACCAGAACTTCACCAGACCCCCCCCCCCACCCCTTCCTACAACTTTTTTTTTTTTAAAGCGCTTCAGTCTTTCGTGGTTCCAGCGAATAAAAGAAAAAAAATAAAATAAAAATAACCAACGTATTTCTCAGGTACATACGGTGTCACCGAACTCTACACGCACCTGCTGATTTGACTTAAGACATTCGCGAGGACCGTCTTTGTAAAGAGCAAATGCTACCTACCGTTGATCCCCGCGTGCACAGCGGCCACGAGACAAAAGACTACCACGCTCGGTGTCTGATAACATTTCATTTCTCCAATCGAACTGCTAATACTCCACGCACAGCATCGCGCCGACTTACTAACTGTTGCTCACTCTTGCAAATATCAACTCCCTAGATGCTCCGCGCGCATCTGGAAGGAACGTCGCCGTGATTGGCTGATTGATTAGTAGATTGAAGTGCACCAGCGAGGTGTTTACGGAGCATCACCTTTTCCCTAATTGGTTCGGTGACAACATTTCTCTTGTTCTTTTGTGCGCTATGTTATCCCGCAGTTGTGCTGTCAGATGGATGGTAGATTTTGCGGGTAATTAACGCAGAAAGCGTACAGTGCAGTGAACTGTGTCTTCCCTCTTTTGGCTTAAAAAAACCCACACTTCTTTTTGAATCCGTTTCGATTTGGCCATGCACCGCAACGCGGTGACAAGGTGTGCCCATAATCTGGAATTCAGCCAAATATGCTTCCAAAACACTGAAATAATAATCGCGAACTGATTCTTGCATCTAAAAATTCGATAGGTGCTATAAATGTAAAAATTTAGCTAACTTTTGACATTTAACAGCACACATTCTAAAATATTTGAATCAGCCAACTGATTCAAACGTTAACTGAATTATTACCATCGATCAACTAAAGAATTAATTAAAAAATATATTCACCGAATCACATATTTTACTCATAGAAACAGATTGCACTCTATAGGCACTGAAGTGGTGGTGAGGGGGTTACATTCCATGTTACACGGGGTTTGTTAAGTTAAGACCATAAAATTCAAACATTATGCTTATTAATTTTTCATTGATCGATAAAAACTACTAATGACTTTAATGTGTTAATTAAGGATGTGTGCAAATAACGAAGGTGAAATTCTGAAAGGAAACCATAGCCATTAGTCTCAAATACAATGAGGGAATCAAATGGCGAAGATGAAGAAATGCTTTTATATTCACAACGACAAAGTATAAAATCGAAGCACCCTCCATAATATAAGTTCATCATGCGAAGGATATTGTAAAAGACAGAACACCCAGACTTACTGCAATTTAACCATGCACATAATTTAGACTGCTTTTTTTAGTCAATCGATCACTTTGGTCATAATGCGCCATTTCGTATGATTTATCATGCATTATATCTTTGCAAGAGTGTTCAGGGGACGATTTGCATGTTGTACTTGTTGAAAATTCCAGAATACCTCACAGGGAAACCCCGTTGTGTGTACAATGCTAAGCAGGTAAACTGGAGCAAAACAAAGTGTCAGGAAGAGGGGTGGAAGGAATGTTAGAATATTCTAAGGATTAAGAAGCAAACAACAGACATTTCTTTTAAATGCACCCAGGAGAAGACAGTTCTCAGTGAACCAGATTTGTTAGATTTCTTTTCTATCTTGAATCACTTTAAAAATAAAAGTACACGATCCAAACCAAACTGCATATTGGAAGAGGTCAAACATAACGAAAGTATCTAATCACGGTAAGCATTTAGTAAATTCGCTGGTCAATTTAAGCGAAGAAGTTTTAAAGGACAAAGATATAATTGCAAGTACACTCGCTGAGAACATTTATTATCACACGTGGAGTTAAATTTACTCGCACAAACAGCACTTACTACGGAAATAAAGTTTGAATTCTCAATGCTCTAAAAACAAAATTTGCAGTAAATGTAAGGAAGTTTATAGTCTCAATTTTATTTCTCTAGAAAACACTCGGACAAAAGTTTTTTAAGATGTCAATTAAGAAAACTAACAGAACGCTTCCAAAGCGTTTTGTTAAGAAGTTCTTAACGTTCTGTCAATTAACAGAATGCAGTTTCCGCTTTCTTCGTCTAATCAGACAAACAGGGTTGTGACTTCTGATTTTCAGTGACAAGAAAATTGCAGTCAGTAAAATACAGTGAAGTCTAAAGCAGGATAAATCAAGACAGAACACTACTGCAATTTAACCATGCATATAATTTAGACTGTTTTCGGGTGGTCTTGAATGCTTGGGTACTAAACTAAAAGTTCAACAACTTTTATCGCTTCACACTCCAATGAAAGTCCAACTTTGGTTAAAGTGATTTGTAGTGTTAGATATATAAATAGGTTTTTTACGTAGTAAAAAACGTATTTATTTCTGAAGAAATTTGAAATTTTAAATTATTTATTGCTTCTCTAAGTAACCTTTCCTTCTGACATATTTTCTTGAAATAACCTTTCATTGCTTCCAATGATTGTCGGAAGGAAATAAGAATTACTAGCGAATCTTCGCTATGGAAGCCTTTCGGATCTGGATTTCTCTATACATTGATACAAGCTTAATTAATTTTTCACCTTATCTAACTCTCTATCGTTGGAATGATTTCTAACACTACAAATCACTTTAACCAAAGTTGGACTTTCATTGGAGTGTGAAGCGATAAAAGTTGAACTTTTAGTTTAGTACCCAAGATATTTCTAGCGAGTTTCTTAATGTAATAAACTTTAAAAATCACTCACCGGCTATGGTTGCTAAACGTCTCAATCATTAGCCTTCAGAAATATTGAGAATTCACCACTCTTAAAAATAGAGTCAAACTAGCTGAACAAACACACGCTCCCATACTGCTCTGCTCAACACTAGCAGATACCCCTAAGCGCCCTCTGTTGAACCTTATACTTAGGACCAACCAATATGTCTTTAGCACAATGCTGAAATAAGGAGAGATCGGGTGGTAACCACCTGCTGCGCTCTATACGAAGAGAGCATGGAGTGGTTACCACCCGATGGTAAGTCCACCCATCGCTTTCTTCAAAATCCCTCACACGGGGAAAAAACCCCGTGTGGCGGATTTTGAAGAAAAGTGTATTCGGGTACGTGTTCTGTAAGTGTACTTCGGTCGGTTTTGGTCCTGTGAGGGGAAACCGGAGCTCCCGGAGAAAACCTCACGGCCACGGCTTGAGACCGACTAACTCAAGATACTGAGCAGGGAAACCCACGATTAATTCCATTCTACCGTCAGTGGGATTCGAACCCGTACACTACTCAGTACAGCCTAGCATTCAGCTACCTCGGCTACCGGGCCCCGACAATAAACCACTTTTCATAAGTGATATTTATTTTTCCATGAAGGGAGATAAAGCAAGCGTTTAAATTTACTATTAAGTTTCACGTTTATTGAGTTAAGGTCATTAGATTGATTTATTTGGCAGTAATTTACGTCTAGTGATGGAATTATTGAACAAAGCTTAAATATAATAGTGACACACGTTTCGCTAAAACTGTACACGGAAATGTCTGCTTTTTTTTTTTTTTTTCTAATTGTGCGGTTTAAAAAAAAAATAAAAAAATGCATGCATACCGTGGAAATAGCCGAGCTTACATTATTTTTAATTATAGGCTGAAGTGTTTTGCACAAGAAAGAAAAAATTGGAAACATGAAGAAAAAAACAGACTATGTTTGTAATCAATTGAAACGGTTAAAAAAAAAAACATATTTGCCAATAGATGGTGCCCCTGTTTAAATTACAAACTTCAACATTTCACCAAAAAAAAAAATTGAACAAGCAAACGAACCTTTGTATTAAGACAGTCACAGACAGAAATGCAAGAAAACTGTGTTAATGACACAGTAAAAACGTGGGTTAATGACATGTAAGCGGAGAGTATATATTATTATTATTATTATTAGCGTATGGTGCAAGGAAGCCTGAGGCTTTTGCTGCACTAGTCAAAAAAAAAAAAAAAAATTCTTAGTGACCCCTGACAGAGAGAGAGAGAGAGAGAGAGAGAGAGAGAGAGAGAGAGAGAGAGAGAGAGAGAGAGAAATAGAAGGGAATCACCAAGAAAGAGAAGAATGATGATATCCAGCTCAGGACCTGGGTGTGTCAAGCCCATACTCACCAGATGTGAGCTCCCGGGGCTATATACAGTGGCGAACAAAATAACTGCATCAGCTTTAAAAAAGTAACATTTGTATTGAAAAGTACAAGATATTGTTTGATTACAGATTTGCGACATTTTGTCGCAAAGAAAAGGTATTGCGTCAGATAACGCTTCTATTGCATCAGACAGTAATTGCAAGGTATTGGTCCTTGAGGTTGTCACAGACATTCTCTCAGATATGCCAGACAAGCTGTACTTGCTACCTGGGAGTCTAAAACGCTGATGGAACTGATATTCGGGTGACACTCAAGTCAAGTGGACCCAATTTCGGCGAAGTCCGGACGGTCTGTGACAACCAAATCCTCTGCTTGCACCTTCACGATGGTGGGACTGTTAGTAATCCTGGGTATAACCTCCATGCACAAGCACATGGTGGGTGACCACCCAGGTGTGAACCAACGTAAGCAGGGGTCGAGGTGTGGCGCCCACACCACATGGAGGAATGCCGCCCCTCTATGTTACCAGGGAGTACTAGGTGGTAGATGACTCTCATCAACCGGTGAAATACCACCACTTTGCTTATTGGAGGCTTGAAGTGGTGGAACCCATGTTTAGTCTCTAGAGCTAAGTTCCGGTCAACCCTTCCCTATCTCTTCCATCATGCAGTATGATTGATGACCTTTTGAGGTTATGATGAACGTTGTGGCGAGATCCAATATTCCTTACGTTTCGAGGGTACAGCTCTAAAACGGTTTTCGCAGGCCGGCCGCTAGTTAGTACACCGGACCGAACCTATTGGTAACTCTCTAGGAGGCTTCCGGATCAGCTAGTGTATAATCTTGCTACCTCTACTCTGCCAGATAGTGACTGGAGGGAGTCCGAGTAGTGTGTATGCGGGGAGCATTGTCGAGGCCACGTTATGTCAAGGATCTGGGTATATTCTTCCCACATGTACGCCATATCCAAAAATTTCATTACTTCATACAGCATGTCCCACCCACTTTTTCTTACTATTGAATACACCATGAATTGTCAAACTAATAGAACAAGCTTATCTGCGAAAAGATCTAAACCTCCCAAGGATTTCCTAATTCATTTCACAAATATACGTGGTCTCAATTCTAATCTCAACGATGTCCATTTCCACTTGCAGTCTGCCAAACCCCATGTACTTTTTCTGACAGAATCTCAGTTATCGGTTGATTCAACTACTGTTCTTCTCAGATGCCCAAATTATTCGCTGTATGATTCCTTTCGCCTCAAAGGTGGTACTTGTGCATATGTCCGTTCTGATATTCCCTGTCAGAGACTTGGCAATTTGGAATCTCCTCTCTTTGATCTTCTCTGGCTTAAAATCTCTCTACCTCATTGTGTCAAATTCATCTGTTGTCTCTACCGTTCTCCCAACTCCACTAATCACTTGGAGCTCTTTGACTTCCTCTCGTTGCAACTTGACTTTCTCCAGTCCAACTTTCCTAACAGTGAGGTAATTTTCCTTGGTGATTTTAATGTTCACAACTCCAGCTGGCTTCCGTTTTCTAGTCACACCGACCCAGCAGGTCGAGATGCTGAGGCTTTTGCAATTACTAATGACCTAGCACAGATTGTTCATTTACCTACAAGAATACCGGACAATCCGAATCATACAGCCAATACGCTTGATCTTTTTCTCACAAACAACCCTTCTAAGTACACGGTCGAAGTGAGAGGTCCTTTAGGCACTTCAGATCACAACTTGGTGATTGTCTCTTCTCCAATGGAACCTTTATCTCATGGCTATTCCCAACCTCGTGTTGTTTGGCATTACAAGAATGCAAAATGGGATGACCTGCGAGACTTCTTTTCTTCTTTTCCTTGGTCAGATTACTGTTTCAAAACTCCTGATGTCAACGTTTGCTCAGATCGTGTCAGTGAAATTAATCTTGCAGGAATGGAATCCTTTATCCCACACTCCACTTTAAAATCTCGTCCTTTATCTAAACCTTGGTTTTCCAATAAATGTGCTAAGGCTGTTCAAGAGAAGAATGTTGCCTATCGTAATTGGCTTGTTTCTAATTCTTCAGTTTCATTTTCTGCCTACACCAAAGCTCGCAACAATTGTAAAGCAGTTATTAATCAGTCCAAACTAGAGTTTGAACAGGCTAAGAGTAGAAAACTTGCTTCTTGCCCTAATGGTAGCCGAGCATTCTGGTCTCTTGCCAAAGCTATTGGCCGCAACTTTTGCCCATCTCTGCTCCCACCTCTGTCCAAACCAGATGGTTCTGTTGTCACTTCAGCCAAGGATAAAGCTGACCTGCTAGCATCCCATTTTTCTTCCAGCTCATGTATTAATGAACTTGGTAAAACACCTCCCACCATTCCCAACACGGTCCATTCAATGCCTCCTGTGGTCTTCCGTCAAAAGGATATCAGAAGGATTTTGATGAATCTTGATGCTAAGAAAGCTCCAGGTCCTGATGGTATTTCTCCACTTGTTCTCAAAATCTGTGCTCCTGAACTTACTCCTATTCTTTGCCGCCTTTTTTCACTTTCTTATTCCAAAGGTGTTTTTCCTTCTGCTTGGAAATTTGCTCATATCCAGCCAGTTCCTAAAAAGGTTGACAAATCCCTCCCATCCAATTATCGTCATCTTGCAATTACTTCTACTCTTTCTAAAGTAATGGAGAAATCAATTAACCGCCAACTCTTAAACTACCTAGAAACCTTCCGTCTGATCAACGATCGCCAGTATGGATTCCGTCGGTGTCGATCCACTGGTGATATTCTGGCTTATGTTACCCATTTATGGACTACTTCAATGGAAAGGTTCGGTGAAACACAAGCAGTTGCTCTTGACATCTCAAAGGCTTTCGATCGTGTTTGGCATAAAGGTCTTCTAAACAAGCTTCCATCTTATGGTTTGCCAACTGTTTTTAGTAATTGGTTATCCAGTTTTCTCTCTGATCGCTCACTGAGGGTGATGGTAGATGGCTCTCTGTCTTCTAACTTCTCCACTAATGCCGGTGTCCCCCAAGGTTCAGTTCTTTCCCCCACTCTTTTCCTCTTGTATATCAATGACCTTCTTCCATTGACTGGAAATCCTATCCATAGTTTTGCCGATGATAGCACATTGCATTCAACTTTCCATTTTGAGAAACCTTGCCCTGCTCAATCAGCTTCAACTTCTCGAAAATCTGCTACCAATTCCTTAAATGCCGATCTTCAGGTAATTCTCCAGTGGGGCAAAGACAACTTAGTTGATTTCAACCCTTCTAAAACTCAGTCTTGTCTTATATCTCGCAAAAAGGATTCTTCTGCTCCTATGCTTATCTTTAGTGACACTCCAATTTCTAGGCAAAAGGATATATCTCTTTTGGGGATTACCCTGACTTCTAATCTCTCTTGGCACAAGCACATTACAAATATTGCTTCCTCTGCATCTAAAAAACTTGGTTTTCTCTTTCGCTCTCGGCGTTACTTTTCTTCCAAACAGCTGCTCACTCTGTATAAATCGCAAATCCGCCCTGCCATGGAATATTGTTCCCACATTTGGGGTGGTGCCCCCAAAACCTCTCTCAGGCTTCTTGATTCCATTCAGAAGAGGGCAGTTAGGTTAATTAATGATTCATCTCTAACAGAGTCTCTCCACTCGCTTTCTCATAGACGTACTGTTTCTGCTGCATGCCTCTTCTACAGATATTTCCATGGGCACTGTTCTTCTGAATTGGCTTCTATAATTCCCGCTCTCTCTTTCAAAACAGTCCGAACACGTGCCGCCACCAGCCAACATCCATTTACTGTCCAACTTCAAACCCACAGAACCAACTTTTCATCTTCCTCATTTATTCATTCAACTGCCGTTTTCTGGAACAACCTTCCTTCATACGTATTTCCTGAAAATTACAATCTACAGAAGTTCAAGTCCAATGTCAACAAATATCTTCTTTCGTCTTCTCAACCTCCAACCCATGCACGGTACTAAGTACTATAGGTTCTAATACCTCTCGTGTTTGGGGTTCACATAAAAAAAAAAAAAAAAAAGGTATTGCATCAGCCGTTTCTATAAATACGCCGTTGGAAGGGTATACGCTCATTAGTATCCTGTTTTGCGGAGGTGTAAGCATGGCTCCATATGTTCAGTTGACGCCAAGATAAAAAAAAGTGTAGCTGTTGTTCTGTCCCAGGAAGGACTTTCTACGCGTGCTATCGCTGATAAAATAGGCTGCCACCAATCAACAATATCCCGGCTGCTGAAATTAAAGCGTGAAACCGGTGATGTGAAGAGAAAACCTGGATCAGGCCGTAAGAGAGTGACTACGCCTTCCCAAGATCGATATTTGAAACGGCTATATCTTCGTAATCGCCATTCTATTGCTCCTGATCTAAAACTGGACTTTGAAATGGCCTCTGGTGTTGAAACAAGAACTATCCAAAGACGGCTTTCGGAATGTGGTCTGCATGCCTATCGGCCCAAGAAGAAGCCTTTGTTGACCCAACAAATGAGGAGGAAGCGACTTTCTTCGGCTAAAACGCATGTTTTGTGGACAAAAGAGCAATGGGACACCGTCATCTTTACTGACGAATCGAAATTCAACCTGCATGGCTCAGATGGGAAACGATATATCAGAAGATGAAAACCAGAGGCGTACCATCCTGACTACATAACACCAACTGTAAAGTTCCCCGCGGACCAGATGGTCTGAGGATGCATGACAAGCAAAGGGGCGGGGCGAATTAAGTTTATTAATGGAACGGTGAATGCAGAAACTTACACTGCTATCTTGGAGGAATGCCTGAAACTCGTTATTAGGGATCACTACACAGACGTCCAAAACTGCATTTTTCAACAGGACTCACCACCTTGACACACAGCAGAATTGGTAAGTTTTATGCTATTTAGATTTAATGATGAGTTTGTCTTCTTGTCTCACAAGGCTTAAAACCTACACCAATGTTTTTACTCGTTTTTCTCCCTTAAGGTGCAGTCATACTTCATAAATGCTGGCATTACAGTGTTGGACTGGCCCGGATTTGAACCCTATTGAAAATTGCTGGTACATAATGTCGTATATTGTAAGGGTGTGATACCACAAAATTGGGCAACCGTATATACAGAAGTTGATAAACTCGATGCCAGATCGTTGCAAGGCTGTAATTGCAGCTCGAGGAACAACAACAAAATATTGAGGACTTATTTTGTTGATTTACAGAACGTAATACTACAGTATTACGTTAACTTGTCATTTCAGTTTGTACACGTAAATGCAATAAAATGTATGTTTGGATGTTATGATTGCCATTTGCATGATTTCTCATATTTCCGTTAATTACGCATTTTACAATTTGGGAAGATATTTATGGCAATTAGGTATATCAGGTGGAGTTTTTTTATTGGATTTCATTCACAGAGATATATATCCCATCTAACAAATGCATTTCGAGCATTTCTACAACCCACAAATTCACAAGTGATGCAGTTTTTTTTTCTGCTACAGTATATATATATAGATATTGCTGGCAACCCAGTTCTGAAGCTAATTCACAAGTGGGTTGTGTTGTCAGCTGTTATACCTTCGGGATTCCTTCATATTCACTGATGAGGGGCCAAATAGCCTTGAAACGGCCGCCGGTGTGGTCGTTCCCACTGAGAAGAAGCAATGTAGTCTTCTCTACTTATTTATTCGAGATATAATGAGATATGCAACCCGTTGTCAAGGAATTCACAATGTAAGATATTATGTAATGCTGCCACAACACAACTTCGGTTGATTTACTACATACAGAAATTATGCTAATTCATTAACTTATGTGACAGTATACAGTTGTGGTTAAACTGAACGGCGAAGTTTCGAGAACTTAAAACTATTGAGTAGTCTATAAAGTAATTAACTGATAAGAAGATAACTATATTTAATTTTCACTTTAGCTGATTACAGAAAAATAAAAAAATTTCAATTAATTTTAACAAAAAACATTACCTAACTTGTGGTATGCGCCACCCAGGTGTCAATCGCAATTTGGTGCCCCCTTTAACATTTTCTTCATATGTTAAAAGTTTCAGGTTTTCAGGCACCCATTGAAAATTGGCGTCCGAGCGCAGGCACCTCTGTTACCCTCGGGACGGCCCGCCCCTGCGTGTGCTCTTATATGATGGGTGTCCATTGTTACCTAACTCGTACTCTTTTCCTTACACCTGTCGCTGACAGGTGCGAAAAAGCAGCGAATACATCGCAGTGACCATTATTCCAATACCCGAAGATTAAAGACAAAGGTATTTAACGTAGCTCAAGCAGGTAACTGATGGGATACCTAATTTTTATTTGTGTTTGTACTTTTATTGTAAGTTTATTAAGAAACATACTACAAAAGAAAATAAATTCAAAAAATAAACAAAAACAGCAAAATAAAAAATATAAATAAATAATAATAATAATAAATAATAAATTTTAGATAACCTGGTATTTATTTATCGTCCAAAACATAAAAGAAAATAATGCGGTAAAGGGGATTAATATTAACGCTTTAAGATTATTCAAGCAGAAATAATAATAATAGTAATAATAAAACTAAATTCTCTTCGTCTTTCTAACATTGCAAGAAAAACAACAAGAATTTCTGAACCGGCAGAAATTAAAGGGACGGAGATCTTCCTACTGACTCTATGCATTAATCAAATAACACGCAATCCTTGAGGTTATTATGCAAATTATCCGGTAAATGGCGATAATTTTAACCTATTAAATAAAGCATTTGCAAGGCATTTTCCATTAAACGCAGCCATAAATAATAATATAACTTAATCATGTACGCAATGACCGGCGTGTATTATTAGATTTAAAGGTGACATTAAGGACAGAATCTACTGAACAATGGTCTCTCCAGACGTCTTGGCAGTCGCTCAAATAATCCAGGATCAAGTAATAAAAGCAAACTAAAGGAATTTGGAAGGGCTATGGCTTCAACCTACGGGGAATTCACTTGACGTAATGGTTAGTGCAATTGCATCATTGTTATATATATAAGTGAATCACCGAAATGGTGAAAATGGCATCGTTTTTATCATATCTCATATTGTGAATACGTTCACATCGAGTTGCCTGATTTTGCACTACTCGAATAAGCAACGCTTCTCCAGAGGCAAAGACTGTTGTTACTTATTCCAGTGGATGTCCCAGTTATGAAGTATAACTTCACAATATGAGAGACGCTAGATGGTATTCACCAGTATAGACTAAAGGAATTTGGAAGGGCTATGGCTTCAACCTACGGGAATTCACTTGATGTAATGGATACTGCAATGGGTGGTGGTATCCACTGAGAATTAGTGACAATTAGGCTTCTCCACTGGTGAAGCGTTGCTTATTCGAAGTAGTCCAATATCAGGCAACTTGTCGTGAAGATATTCACAATATGAATATGATAGAAACGATGCCATTTTCACCATTTCGGTGATTCACTTAACGTATAACAATGATGCTATTGCACTAACATTACGTAATAAAAGCAATTAACGTTCGCCCACAGTTCAGCAGGTAATGACAGTTACTATTGTCCTTGAGTTTGCAGCACATCGGTTACTGTGATTCATGCTCATAATATCCAAATAGGCCTGTGAGTGCGCTCATAGCCCGATTTGGATATTATGAGGGCTGAAAAACCCCTTAACTTTGTCCATGCGTTCTTCCTAGGAAACACCGTTAACCGAAACAGCTTTTCTCATAGACAATGTCATAAATTTGAAATGCATCCTCTGAGGAGATTGTAAACGTGTTTCATAGAAAAAATAAGACCGAAACCCTTCCAAACGAAGACCATCTTAATTTCAGTAAAACAGGGGTGAGCTGCTTTATGTCAAGGGCCATCTGAAACTAAAATTCGGTCACAGCCGAATTTAAGTTGATCACACTTAACCTTAATATTCATTATGATAATTTTCATTTTTAAGATAATCAGATATACTTAACATTGTACAGATATAACACGGTAATTAGGTTCCTATAAAATGTTGTGTTGTGCGAAACCGTGTTATACGGGACTAATAAAGAGTACAAAGAGGGGGGTTACGTTCTAAAAGCTAACAAAAATACACTACTTCGTTAACAAAATGTTAACAAAACTAACAAAAATACACCATTCTAGATTTCGTGTATCTTCTACTCTCTTTAAAAAATCAGTAATCTAGGTTTGTTTGCTTTTGCTTGATAAATCTTTTTTGAATTTCATCGTATGGAACTAAGCATTTTTTAAAGCTCCCTTTTGAACTTTGGGCTTCTAATTGCTCAACTAACTTTATACACTTCGCATATGCTTTTTAGCGTGAAGTTTAGAAGTTTCATCTGCTCTATCATCCTCTGAATTGATTTGGTTTTACCTCCGATGCCATTTCCACCAAATCCGCTTCGCCAGCCTCTTTTTCTACCAGTAATTCTTGAACGTTTTCAGTAATTATATCTTTTTTTTTAATTTTTTTAGGAGCATAGGTGACTAAGGCCATGTTGCTCTGTGCATATTGTCTATAAATTGGTCTGTCCTGAGATTGATTTTCTGTTTTGCTGGATGAAAATCTCCCGCGTTTCCAGGAGAAAAAACCATGCTACCCTCGTCTGAGCCCGACTAACTCAACCACGCTGTGAAAAAGACCCATAAAAAATTCCTCCCGCAAAATCAATTGTGCTACCTACCCAAGGGGGCTTCAGTAGTCATATCATCAAAACCTTGCCCTCCTACCGACTTAGCAATTTCTACTATTGCACCGATTCCGTTTTCTGCCGGTTCTACCATATTTCCTGAATGAACTGACTCTGGCCATACATTTTTCCACACGCATTTAAGGTTGACGGTTTTACTTCTTTCAGCGATAAAGATATGATTCTGATACAGTCCACAATTGAGAAACGTTTGCATGCCTCCATCACATCAATAAATTCCAAAATTCATTGTAATGATTTTCCGATGGAATGAGTTTTAATGGTGGATATAATGCCTTGATCTAATGGCTGAATGAAAAAAAGTTGTATTAACCCAGTACAACCGCGGTGGCAGGAACATAACTTCAACGTCCGGATGGACTGGTGTGCTATCGAATAATAATAAAACTTTAAAATCTAGATTTTTCCACAAGTTCAACAAACACTAGTTCAATAACACAGAACGTAACACGGGGATTTCTCAACAAAATAAAATGCAAATTTTTTGACTAGCGAGTCAACAGCGGGGATTGAAAATAGTGGAAATGTTGAAAAATTACATCCAACATAATAGCAGGGTTTTCCTCGCACAAAAGATAACATTGTTCCTAAAAATGATTGATGATCAGTGTAGTTACCCGCCCCCTTTCCAATCTGGGGCATTTTTTTACCATTTAGATGTTCTGATCGTTTTGTGAAGCTCCTAACAAACCCCTGTGAGGGGTGTGCCGAACAACTTTAGTCTGGTCCTTGGTTGGCAGCGCAAAATGTAGAGACTAGAAGAAAGTCCGAAGGTGTTCAAATAATTACGGTTGTACACTTACCTGTTGTATCGATTCTATGTCTTGATTTCTTTCTGTTTTTCATTTCCTAGTCCTTCCCGTTCATGAGTTCCTTCACCCCTTTTCATATTAATACGTAAGGAGTAGTCTACGTTTCATATTGCGCTGTTGGTAGAAGGTGAAATTATTATTTTAAATATAGATGGCGCTGAGGCGTCCATTATAAATAAAACCTCTGTGGAGTTAACTATATTTGAATGGAAATATGTTGTTGGAAGGTTTATAAATCCTGCCAGTCGGATTTTCGTGTTTGTTTTATAAGTTTTCTAGTTCAGCATTGTTGATGGCCATGTTTGCTAGCATAATGACATTTGTTTGGTGAAAATAAACGGTAGCAATATCGGTTAATACTCCCGCTGAATTTTGATTGAAAAAATCTGCTGTATCGAGAAGGTTGAAGTTTTATTTTCGCAATAGTAGCATGTGCGAATGTCCAAAGGTTTTAAGGAAAACTTGTTCCAGGTAACAGTGCCTCCAGTGTGTTAAAAATATACTATGTTATAATAGTAATCTTCTCACGTACCATGATGGTCAGTTCATACTCGGCACTCCTTGTTTGGAGGGCTGCTCGAAATAGTTATGAAGCTGTATATTTTTGTTTTTAAGGTGTAAGTTGGCTTAATTTTACCAAGAATAGTCTGTGGTTATTGGCTGATGCTCTTCGACTTGTCTTCTGCAAGATTTCAGCAATGGTTTACTGTGGTTGCTGTATGCCAATAGGTTCTGAGAGTTTTTTTTTTTTTTTTTGTTGTTGAAGTTTCGTCGTATTGAATAACTTCAATAGGGTTCCATTAGTCCAAAAACTGACTACTGCGAGCAATTGAGTACTGATGCTTAAATTTCCAGAACTCTACATAATTGTTGGTCATAAATAGTTAAAAGACACTGAACTTTAATTTAATCCAACATACACTTACGTTTTTGTTGGATTAAACTTTTTTTTTTTTTCTCATGCTAGTAAGTTTTCCTTCTATTTCTAAGTTTGCTTTAGTATTTTTTACTTTCGTTTAATTTTAAGTATTTCTTTTGATTTATTAATGGTGATACAGAACTCTTTATTATTTATAATAGGAATGCTTTGCATAAATTGTTTAAATAATTAAACTGTATTTTGTGGTGTTCCAGTTTAGTAACCAGCCTCTAGTTGGAAGAGATAGCAGGTCAGATGCAGAATTCCTTAAAAAAAAATTGCTTGGATAAGCCATGCTCAATTCACCTCTGCCCTGAGAAGTTTGAATGACAAATATCAACTTGCCATACGCAAATTTCCTTGAATGTTTAATTTTAGAATTGATCCACTTAATTTTTCGTAAATTAAGGCGCTGCTCTAACAGAAGTATATTGGTTTTTAAAGCGTATACCACCACCCTGAGCTGGGTTTCGACTCCTGACTCGGCGGCGGAAGGAATCAATGAAAAGACCTTAGCAACCCAATGGCGACATTTACTATATGCGAGATGCTATATTAAAGTAGGTGGAGCAGTGACTTAGTAGTGCAATATCAAGGAAACTCGAAACTGAGGCGAGACTACTCAAAACTATGCCTGACATGCATACTGACTTTATTTAGTTTAAGTTTTGTCTTAAACTATGATACACCTATAGCTCCAACATTGGAAGTGCTGTACTAATTTGAAATATACAGAACTATACACAGCTTTCGTCTAAGCTGTAAGACAGTCTTACAAATACTATTTCTGTGAGTAAGATTAGTGGGTAGAAATTTTTTACGAACGAAAAGTTTCATAAATATTTCAGTGGGGATGTACCTGTCGGTACAGCACGAAAAGCATAATGTGAACAACGATGTGTAAGGGCAAAATTTAAAGCATCAGTACATGGAAAATGGCAAATTTGAAGAGGTGCTCAAGGAAGTAGCTTACAATAATTTAATTCTTCCATCATAGCGCCACTTGAAGACGCGGCACGAATCCTTTTGAAAAGGGGTTGGCTCGGCATAGTTCAAAAGTAGTCAGTAGAGGGTCTAACGGTAGAAGATTAAAGTTCTTTTTGTAAGGGAAAAAGTTTTGTTAACGTATAAGAACAAGTTTAAGAAAACCCTGATTGGGTTCAGTTCGAATTAATAAGAGGAGGTATGCAAATAAAAGGGAAATATACAAGGTTTTCACGCGGAAAAAGGAACCCAGTAGCCAACGCAGCCGCCGTTGGCTATTGGGAAATATCTGTGGCTGCTCGGTTCCCTCGTTCGCAGTTCACTCTTGTACAGCCTATACGTTGTACGGTTGACATTAAAGGGTGGCACGTTAAGACTAGCTGGCATCCCTGTAAGAGTACGCTACCCCGTGAATTGGTTTGAAGCGCACCCACGACGATCCACCCTGGAGTCTTGTTTTTTTTTATGGCCAAGTCGATTTTCGACTTTCATATCACATATGATACGAAACTTTAATAAAATACCTACAAGTAAGGTGATAGTAATGTTTTACATTCCCTCTATCAGTAGTTTCTAAGCTTAATGCTATCAAGTGAGATTTTCAGCTTTTCATCATCCGAAATGCATACAAACAATGTTAATTTTGTATCTAATCCCTCGTACGTGTTAGGATGGGATTGAATGGCGAGTGCAAAATCAGGAAAAAAGCCTACTTACTTTGGTGTAGGGAGCATGTCAAATGAAGCCTCTGAACATCGGAAATCTTTTTTCTCGGATTAGAAGAAATTCAACCTGCGTGGCTCTGATGGGAGAAAAACGATTCTTCGTAGACGTGAAGGATACATCCAGACTGTATGGTGTCTACAGTGAAATTCCCTACCATCCAAATGATATGGGGGGTGCATTTCGTATCACCTGTAGTTTATAAAAGGTTCCGTAAATGCCGATGGATACCTGGCTATATTGGAAGACAAATTGCTGCTAACCATTAGACCATTTCAACCTGCCCAGTAACATCGGGTGTAAAGTGTAAGTAGGCACTTCTGTAGTTACTTTAGTTGTATTCGAGATTCGATAGTAATGTTTACATTTGTTACAAATGAAAAATAGTTGGAAGAACGGTACATTACAACTGCTAGCTGACCGTGAAACAACCCAGACCTGAATCCTATGGAGAACTGTTGGCATTGTATGGATTCTGCAGTTGACAGAAAGAAACAAAAAAAATCCCTTCGTGAGCTTCATGAAGTCACAAATAGTATTTGATTTGGAACTACGAACTATCCGTTGATCAATCTTCAGAAATTGATCTTGTCAATGTCTCGAATGTGTTTCTGCTGTCATCAGGGCCTGAGGCAGTTGAACTAATTAGTTTGCACCATGTGAACTTTTCATTCTGTTTTCCATTTAAAATGATAACCTGGAAACAAAGTTTCACCGACTTTTAAAGTGAAAGGAGTTTTTAGTGTGCTTCTTAATATTCGACCCCTTTCAGTAGCATATTTCAGCCCGTTTTATAAACGCACGTCTTATCAAAGCCAGTTTTATTCTACTTTGTTTTTTCAACTAAAGCAGAGCTTTCCTTTTGGAAACAGAAAGTACGTCCGAAAATCATAGCCTTTGTATTCACACCGCATGTAAATGTTTAAACAGACTTCCTATACGCGACACATGACTATGTTGTCATTCTACAATAATTTTACTTTTAGCGGTATCGGTATGCAGTAGTGGCATGTGATGCAAGAAAGCAACAGTATGAGCTTATGCAGCATCAGCCAAAAAAAATCGCACCATTCCCTCCAAATGCCTGTCCAGTTCTTCCTTAAATTTATTTAACCTATCAACTTCCACAACGACAAATGGAAGTACAAATGTTCCAGCAATTAACCACCCGCTGGCTAAAGGCAAATTTCCGCACATCTATTCTACATCTGTCTTTTCTTAATTTGAATTTGTCCCTTAGGTTCGTAATCTGAACAAGTGAAAGGATCCCATCAGAACTCAGCGTGCTCAACGCATTCAAGGCCTTATACACCTCAATCAGATCACCGCGCAGGTGCCTAGTCTCCAGCCACTGCAATTTGCAGAACTTAAGCCTCTTGGGAAGAGGATCCCTTCATTCCCCTCACCAATCTTGTTGCCCTTCTCTGTACACGCTCAAGCAAATCTACATCCTTCCTAAAATGAGGCCTCCACACCTGTACTCAAGGCGTGGCCTGACCATTGCCTTATACAGAGGGACAATCACCTTTTCCCTGCTAACAAGATTCCTATATATCATTGACAAAACCCCATGACCTGCTCTTGCAGCCTGTCTGAATTGCTCAGAAAACTTCATATCTGACTGCACAATTACTCCCGGCGCCTCCGTAGCCAGGTGGGAAGGAGCACCAGTGTGTAACACACGCTTCTTGATTAGACCGGGATTCGAGCCCGTCACCACCAAATATGGAGGATGCGGAAAGGTCAGGGAATGACCACCGCACATCCCCGGAGCAATATGGCCTTAGTTGCTAATGCTCCTAAAAACCAAATAACAACAACAATTACTCCCAGGTCTTTCATTTTCTAACACCTTAAGTGTAGTACTACACAGTTGGTACGTTTCTCTGGGGTTACTTCTACCCATATGTAGTACCTTGCATTTGTCAAGGTTAAACTTCAGTTGCCACTTCTTAGCCCATCTGCCCAAATTACACTTCCATTACTGTCATTAACAACCCTGCCAACCTTTGTATCATCTGCAAACTTCGACACTAAGCCTGATATATCTTCATCAATATCACTGATAAATATACAAAACAGAGGACCCAACACCGTTGGGTCCTCTGTTTTGTATATTTTTCAGTGATATTGATGAAGATATAAAATCTGTAAGATATAAAACCTTACAAGTAAAATTTTATACAAAAGTGAGATTAATTTAAAGTAAAGCTTCTGATATAGCAATATGGGGCGGCAAAACATTACTAGTCACGAATATTATTTAGATAATGGGTCACTCGCTAGGGATTTAATTAGACAAGGTAATAGAAAAGTGAGCGGTGAGCTTGACAATGGCTAGTGGCAATAGGGGGTGCACTTCAGCTCCCAGCACACAGGAATAACCAAAACAATGTAAACAGGTAAGCAACGGCTATTGGCGAGTACGTGTGAATAATTATGGCCCCAAAAGAACAATAAGAGTTTGTCGGGACATTCCTTTGATCGGTGACACTTGGAGAACAGACGGTTAGTAAAGACTTGACAAATGCTCGGGTGAGATTTAAGACTGGCGTGTGGCTGTCGGTGATAGCAAGTTTTGGGGTCTTAGGAAGTAAAGGTGTTAAGTGAAACAAAGATGGCGGCGAACTGCCTGGGAAAAGAATATTAAAATGGGAGGTCGAATCTAGCGGGGATGGAGATAGCATGGGAAACCCACACTAGCGAATAGTCGGGATGTAAATTTAAATATTGATGTACGAATGGTTAAATTTCGGAGCGAAGGTGGGCAACACAGAAGGGCGGTACACAAATTCGGAAAACAAAAAGAGCGCACGCAGCCAAGAGGGGTGACACAGTTGAGATTTTGTTACGTGTTTTGTAAAAATGGGTTAGTAAAGACAGGGAAAGTTGAGATATTTGTCGGTGTCGATAAATATGAGTTAGTCAAAGACAGTTGAGTTTTTTGTTGGTGTTTTTAAGATGAGTTAGGAAGGACACACAGTTGAGCTTTTGACGGTGTTAGGGAAAGAATGAGTTAAAAGTCACTGAGTTGAGTTTTTGTTAGTGTTTTGTGAAAATGGGTTAAAAAGAACACTAAGTTGAGTTTATGTGGGTGTTAATGGAAATGAGTTATAAACGCTGAGTTGAGCTTTTGTTGGTGTTGTGAAGATGAGTTAGGAAAGACAGAGTTGAGTTTTTGACAGTGTTAGGGGAAAATGAGTAATAAGTTGTGTAGGGTTAGATAAGTCCTGTCAGCTAGTTGGGAAAGATCTGACAAAGTTAAGATGGAGTAGTGAAGGGTTAGATAAGTTTAAGTGGAGTCAGTAAGTTAAGAAAAGTTAGTAGAGTTTCATAATAGAAGAGAACAGTCGAGTAGTCCGTCATCGGAAGGCAAGGGTAGTGGCCCGTATGCAGATGAATGAAGTGTATGGAGGAATAAGCGTAATCCGTAATTGGAAGGAAAGGGTAGTGGCCCGTATGCAGACGACTGAGGTGTATGGAGAAATAAACCTAGTCCGTAATAGGAAGGTAGTGAAAGTGGCCAGCATGAAAATAAGTAGTGTAAGGAAATAAATAATCCTAGTCCATCATCTAAGAGCAGTGGTAAAGGCAAGGCGCAGATAAGTGAGCTGAGAAGGTAAAGTTGTAATCCCCAGTCCGCCAGAATAGCTGCACCGTAGATTAAGTAGCAGTATCAAAGACGAGCTCATAAATTCCTAAGAGACACAGTGATGCCCTATCGAGACATAGACTACAGCCCATTGAGAAACTAGATGAATGCCCTTGGGAAACGATGCCATTCCCAGACAAGGAGCTAAAGGCCCCAAAACGGAGAAGATTCGAAAAATTGACTAGTTATAAGGTATTCTCACTTACATATAAAGGACTGTAGGAATTCTAATATCAGATTAGTAGAAATTTAGAAAGATATTAAAGAAAGGTTGTATAAATATAGAGAAAAATCAGATATGGGTTTGATTGATGTATAATTAGACATGTAGAAAGACAAAGGAGAGAATTGTTATTAGTTATTGTTTAACATATAGGTATGATATATTTTGGAAGGGAAGGGTAGAGAAATACAGAGAAAGAAATAGCCTTATGAATGTAGCTAACCCTTGGGACCGGCATTCGTCCAGAAATTGATGTCAAATGTACTATCTGTCTTGATTATAGAAAGTAGTGAAATTATATTCCCCAAGACGAAATGGAGCACTAATTAAAACGGAAGTTAAGAGTGAAATTCCTAAATCAATTTATAAGGTAAGAATTTGATTTACATAGGAGAGAGTATGAACTAAACCTCTTGAGCAATTATTGTTCATGTGTGAAGAAAACTTTTTGTGTAAGGATATCGATTATGTTGTGTATAAAGAAATAACCCTTCTAGTGTAAAACAAATGTATTTAATCCCATATATCTGATGCTACATGGACAGATTTGAATAATAGTATGTGCTTGAGTTTGATCATTTTTTCATGTTGTGTGTATTATGTATGTAAATAAACTTATGTTATAAATTAACGTGTGCTTTTGTCATTCTTGAACATTCAGCTTTTCCGATAATTGAGAAGTTCCCTTGAATCTGGAATTCTCCTGTGAAGCAAGGTCAGATGTGTAAGTGGGGGTGTAAGAAAATAAAGGTCTATATAAATAAAAGGGAACAAAACGAAGATTATTTAATAATAATCAACAAAATAAGAATTAAAGACCTGTTAATTTCCCCCACTAATAACATTAGTCCACGAAGAGCAGCACCTATTAATTACCACCCTGTCTTCTCCAACTCACCCATCCTTTTATCCACTGTAGCAACTTAACCTTAATATCAATTCTGCTCCAATTTGTACAAGTCTTCCATGCGCAACAGTGTAAAAGGCTTTCCTGAAATCCAAATATGATACCAAAATTATTTTTTGCATCCAGTTCCTTTGTAACCACATAATATCCTATCAAATTTGTCAGACAAGACTTTCCATCAACAAACCCATGCTGTGTCTGAATTATTGCTGCAGTCTTGTCTAGATGATCCTGCAATGCATCGTTAACCAGTGACTCCAATATTTTACCCGGAACAGAAGTTAAACTAACTGGTCTGTAATTACTCGTGTCGCCCTTCGATCACCCAATCCTGGCTAACCTAAAACGGACACCTGCACTAAACAAAAAAAAAAAAAAAAAAACCCCACAGCTTCCTTCTCCATCAACGTTTGTGTAGTTTTATTGCCTGTCAGTGGGTTGTTTTGCTTTTACCTGTGCTTAACAACATTCTAATTTTAAATCTGCCTTCTAAACAGAGGAACAATATTTTAGAAAAAACAGTAAAAGAGGAAATAAATGAAATTACGGTGGGTAGTTACGTTATCG
This sequence comes from Mastigoproctus giganteus, assembly GCF_048544385.1. Taxonomy (NCBI): domain Eukaryota; kingdom Metazoa; phylum Arthropoda; class Arachnida; order Uropygi; family Thelyphonidae; genus Mastigoproctus; species Mastigoproctus giganteus. The sequence goes on along the minus strand of NC_143575.1, from coordinate 90,709,678 downwards.
TCTTTAAAGAATCCATCGCTATAACTTTAATGAAACATTGTATGGACGGGTACTGTTGACCCCGATACGACCGAAAGATATTCATTGCATGTGATCCGTGTTATGATCTTCTAAAAATAAATAAAATAAAACGAATTGCAAAATTTTCACAATGGGTACTGCTAGTTCCCATTGTGAAAATAATCTGTCCGATAAAAATTCTAAATGCAAGACACCGATGTCTGAGAAAGACAACTATTGCAAATAGTCGTTCTAATACTCTTCACCAATGACCAGGTTCAACACATTGTTTTTAAAACGCGAATCTAATGTTTCATTACTAGAAACCAATGCGATTATTTTGCATGTATACTCACTTTTTAGTTTTAATGTCTTGTAGCTGCAGCCTGTATTCGATGTCCGTTGATCTTTAGAGTGAAAGCTCAGTGCTGCAACCCCTTGGATTCGTACTATGATGGAGCCCTTTTAGAGGTAGCTGATAGTGTTGAAGGTTTTGCTTCGGAGTCATCCTTATATTTTCACAATATGCGATGTTTAACTCCGTTAGTGAACACTACAACGACCATTCCATAACTACACAGCGATTACCGGTTGGAAGTTATAGCTTCGATGAAACATCGAAGGATGTATCAAGCCTGCATTGGTCATACGATGCCGATATCAAGTATATCTCGATCGGCCTATGTTATAAATAGGTTCGACAGATGGCGAGCGTGAGGCTCACTCACCAGACATTAATGCTGACGTCGAATATGAAGACGAAGTAAATGGCTAAGGCGCATTTAGGGCTAGAGCCTCAAGCTGCGAACAAATTTAGACTATGTATATAAAGTGCTTAGCATCATAATACACAGCCATTTCTGAATAAACAGAATTTTTTAAGGTGGCATCGTTTTAGGTTATATCTCATATTGTGAATGCCTTCACAACGAGTTGCCATGATATTGCACTACTTCGAATAAGTAACGCTTCACCTAAGGAGAAGACTAGTGTTACTTATTCTCAGATAGGTACCACCACCCAGACAGCACTGTTTCAGGGCTATTTGGCCCTTCGTCAGTGAGTGGGTAGGTACCCAAGTGATGCAATGATGGCAAAAACAGTTAAGAAGTATAACTCCACAATATGAGAGATGCCTGATGGTGTATGATGTATTTAGACTAAGGCGCATTTAGGGCTAGAGCCTCAAGCTGCGAACAAATGTAGACTATGTATATAAAGTGCTTAGCATCATAATACACAGCCATTTCTGAATAAACAGAAAATTTTTTTTTTTAAGGTGGCATCGTTTTAGGTTATATCTCATATTGTGAATGCCTTCACAACTAAATACATCATACACCATCAGGCATCTCTCATATTGTGGAGTTATACTTCATAACTGTTTTTGCCATCATTGCATCACTTGGGTACCTACCCACTCACTGACGAAGGGCCAAATAGCCCTGAAACAGTGCTGTCTGGGTGGTGGTACCTATCTGAGAATAAGTAACACTAGTCTTCTCCTTAGGTGAAGCGTTACTTATTCGAAGTAGTGCAATATCATGGCAACTCGTTGTGAAGGCATTCACAATATGAGATATAACCTAAAACGATGCCACCTTAAAAAATTCTGTTTATTCAGAAATGGCTGTGTATTATGATGCTAAGCACTTTATATACATAGTCTAAATTTGTTCGCAGCTTGAGGCTCTAGCCCTAAATGCGCCTTAGTCTAAATACATCATACACCATCAGGCATCTCTCATATTGTGGAGTTATACTTCATAACTGTTTTTGCCATCATTGCATCACTTGGGTACCTACCCACTCACTGACGAAGGGCCAAATAGCCCTGAAACAGTGCTGCTGGGGGGAGCTTGATGATGTCCGGAGTTTCCGAGAATAGGTAACAACAGCCTTCTCCACTGGGGAAGCGTTGCCTATTCGAGGAGTTTATGAGTTTTTGAGTGGTGTGCGTTGAAGGAGTTACTGTCCCTTTCATTCTTCTACACTGTTTCTTTTCCTCTTCCACTCCTACTATATCTTTCCCTCTACCTTTTTTGCTTTTCTAAGTCTAATAGGGACAAGTGGATATTCGAGTAGATATTCACATACATACATCAAATAGCCCTGAAACAGTGCTGTCTGGGTGGTGGTACCTATCTGAGAATAAGTAACACTAGTCTTCTCCTTAGGTGAAGCGTTACTTATTCGAAGTAGTGCAATATCATGGCAACTCGTTGTGAAGGCATTCACAATATGAGATATAACCTAAAACGATGCCACTTTAAAAAATTTTCTGTTTATTCAGAAATGGCTGTGTATTATGATGCTAAGCACTTTATATACATAGTCTAAATTTGTTCGCAGCTTGAGGCTCTAGCCCTAAATGCGCCTTAGTCTAAATACATCATACACCATCAGGCATCTCTCATATTGTGGAGTTATACTTCATAACTGTTTTTGCCATCATTGCATCACTTGGGTACCTACCCACTCACTGACGAAGGGCCAAATAGCCCTGAAACAGTGCTGCTAGGGGGAGCTTGATGATGTCCGGAGTTTCCAAGAATAGGTAACACCAGCCTTCTCCACTGGGGAAGCGTTGCCTATTCGAGGAGTTCATGAGTTTTTGAGTGGTGTGAGTTGAAGGAGTTACTGTCCCTTTCATTCTTCTACACTGTTTCTTTTCCTCTTCCACTCCTACTATAACTTTCCCTCTACCTTTTTTGCTTTTCTAAGTCTAATAGGGACAAGTGGATATTCGAGTAGATATTCACATACATACATCAAATAGCCCTGAAACAGTGCTGCTGGGGGGAGCTTGATGATGTCCGGAGTTTCCGAGAATAGGTAACAACAGCCTTCTCCACTGGGGAAGCGTTGCCTATTCGAGGAGTTCATGAGTTTTTGAGTGGTGTGAGTTGAAGGAGTTACTGTCCCTTTCATTCTTCTACACTGTTTCTTTTCCTCTTCCACTCCTACTATAACTTTCCCTCTACCTTTTTTGCTTTTCTACGTCTAATAGGGACAAGTGGATATTCGAGTAGATATTCACATACATACATCAAATAGCCCTGAAACAGTGCTGTCTGGGTGGTGGTACCTATCTGAGAATAAGTAACACTAGTCTTCTCCTTAGGTGAAGCGTTACTTATTCGAAGTAGTGCAATATCATGGCAACTCGTTGTGAAGGCATTCACAATATGAGATATAACCTAAAACGATGCCACCTTAAAAAATTTTCTGTTTATTCAGAAATGGCTGTGTATTATGATGCTAAGCACTTTATATACATAGACGAAGTAAATGTTAATGCACAGTGGAATCCATATGCCGCTGATGAAAGTGGCTTTTCAACGTCCAGAGCGCGGACAATGTCCATCTGGAGCAATCGGAGCTACGAAGTAATTAAATCAGATGGTGGGTACTGTAGTCTAACGTATTTAACGAATATGTATGTATCTTTTGTTTTTAAAAAGCCAATAAAGGAGATTTGTTTTGCAACTTTTATCTGTTTTTGTTGTTTCTTATTATTATTAGAGAAACAAGTTTTTTATTATTTTGCAAATTTTATCTGCGTCTTGAGAGAATAAGTTTTTTTTAATTCTAAAACCATTGATAATAGATAACACTTTGGAAATCACAATCAGCGTGTGGTAACAATAGAAAAATTAGACGTGACTTTCAAGCAGATGGAACCATCGCTGAGTTTGCGTTTTTAAACGTCATTTTTTAGATACTAAAGAAATAACTTAATTTAAAGCTAATCAGTAGTTTTAAAATCTTTAACTCTCTGAATTACTTTTAAAAGTAAAATCATATTTCAATATAGATGAAAACAAGTTAATCTTTAACTTAGACAAATTACTTTTAAGAAGATATATTTCAGCCTGATGGGAAAATTATTTTCGGACCGAAAGATCCAGCCACCATTCATAGACTAACTTATCAGTGAAAATAAACTTGCACATCAAACAATATAGAACACATAAAAAAACTTTTACTTTTCAAGTTTTTGGTGGTAAAGTGTGCCTCTAAACATATGGTATCAATACAGGAAATAAAACATTTACCATCTAGATTAAGAAGGAAAATTTTTTTCAGCCTGCAGTAAGGACTGATAGATGGAGCCACCATTCATAACCTAAGTTATGGGTAAAAAAATATATTTAACCATCAAACAAAGTAAAATAAAAATCTTTACTTTCAGCTTTGTTGCAGGCAAAGTGGACTAACAATAACTGTGTGTATACAGGGTGTTTCAGTTAAACGTTTCAGAACTAAGAGGGGTAGGGTACATCCTGACAACTCGAAATCATATAGCAATGTGGGGTCGGAAATGCTTTCCTGAAGCGGTGTTGTACACAGAAGCACCATAAAGAAAAGAGACCGTAAGTGAGAAATCGTTTTAATAATACATGGAAAGAAGCAAAAGGTACATGGATTAAAGTAAGTGTTCGAAGTTTCTTCCACGGGCTACAATGCACGCCTCACATCTCCGACGCATGGACATCCGAACATTCTGGAATACTCCAGGCGAATTTCGAATTTCTTCGGCAGCTACTGCGATTCTTGCAACCAGCTCCTCAGCATTGTCAACAGGGGTGTCATAAACTAGCGATTTCATATGACCCCAGAAATAAAAATCAAGACATGATAGGTCGGGTGACCGAGCAGGCCAACGCACGGGACCACCACGTCCGATCCACTGTTGACCAAATGTGACATCCAGGTAGTTACGAACATCTCCGCTATAATGGGCAGGGGCTCCATCGTGTTGGAACCACATTGTCTGTTGCGTCGATGCAGAAATCTGTTCATCTCTCAAAAGTTGTGGCAATACTTGCTGCAGAAAGATCAAGTAGATAGGTCCGGTTAGACGACACGGTAACAGGTAAGGTCCGATGAGGTGATCTCCCATAATACCGGCCCATACATTGACCGAAAATCGAATCTGTGCTGCACGACGTCGTATTGCATGCGGGTTCTCGACCGCCCAGATATGGTCGTTATGCGTGTTGAAAATTCCTTCCCTTGTGAAGGATGCCTCATCGGAAAACAACACTTCAGCAGGAAAAAGGGGATTTGTAGCACATTTTCCAAGGTACCACTGTGCGAAAGCAATACGAGGTGCATAATCCTCCGGTTGCTGTGTCTGGACACGCTGCACGTGAAACGGATGCATGTCTTGTTCTCGGAGAATCCTCCAGACGCGGCAATGGGAAACCCCAACTGCGTTTGCTAGACTTCGTGTACTCGTTCTTGGATTCCCCTGTACATGCTGCAGCACATTCTGTTCGACGGCTGGAGTCCGTGCTATTCTTACCCTGTCCCTGTCAGCTCTTTCAAATGAACCTCTCAGCTAACCTCTGGTGCAGTCTTGCAAAGAAATTATGACTGGGAATACGCCTCGTCGGATATCGTTCCGCGTACAAACGCTACACTACAATTTGCAGCCCCGTACGCCAAATGCATATCGGCTAACTCTGCGTTCGTGTAATCATCCATCCTACTAACTTGGCGTTCTTGTTCAAGAAATTCGAAATTCGCCTGGAGTATTCCAGAATGTTCGGATGTCCATGCGTCGGAGATGTGAGGCGTGCATTGTAGCCCGTGGAAGAAACTTCGAACACTTACTTTAATCCATGTACCTTTTGCTTCTTTTCATGTATTATTAAAACGATTTCTCACTTACGGTCTCTTTTCTTTATGGTGCTTCTGTGTACAACACCGCTTCAGGAAAGCATTTCCGACCCCACATTGCTATATGATTTCGAGTTGTCAGGATGTACCCTACCCCTCTTAGAAGTTCTGAAACGTTTAACTGAAACACCCTGTGTATATATATATATCCAATAGCATCAACATTGGAAATAAAAAAATAACTTTTGTTACAGGTACATAGAACAAATAAACAACGCTTGGCAGCGGGCTCTGCAAAGAGCCTGCTCCACAATTCATTGCAGAATATAGGTCTCTTGACATCGCACTGATACCTATATCAGCCACATATTCACAACGTAAAAGGTAGCTCAGTGGATAAGTACCAGACAGCCACCATGGAAGACACAGGTTTGAGACTCAGCAAGAAAAAAAAAAAAAAACAAGCAGCGCCATTTAGTGAGCGAAATAAAAAAAATTCCACTCAACTCAACCGCCAATCACAGAGGTGTGGGACCAGCACAACAGCCAATAAGATAATTTTATAAAGTAGCCCCCATTATCCTGCTTCCAGCAGGATAATGGGGGCTACTTTATAAAATTTCACGGGATAAAATTGTAATATCAGATCGAAACTACCAACTAGACCGAATCAGTAAACACAATAAATAAGCTTTCACCCAATGACAATCCCCTGGAAGATCTCCCTGCACACATAACCATTCGGAAAGAGAATGCTGCGTATGCAACCTCAACACAAGCTGAACCATTTACTTATCATACAACAAATGCTTAAGCAAATCGAAGTTCCCTCAACCTTGGAAGGTAGCACTGCTACGCTTCATTGACAAACCAATAACTGATCCTAGATCCTTCAGGCCTATTTCCGTTGGCAAACCTGGGGCACACTTTAAAGTGACTTATGGCGTATCACCAATTTATTTATTTCTAATAATCTGATTTCTCCAGTTCAATATGGCTTTACCCAGGGCATCTTCATCATAAGAAGATGCCCTCACCCACCTGATTCTGCAAATGGAAACATCACAATAGAAGTATGAACTAGCCCTTTTCATCAACTTCGAGGTGGTCTTTGACAAAATTTGATGGGAAAGTGCCTTGGAATGCCTTCATACAGCTGAATGTCCACATAACCTCTACTGCCTCTTCAGGAGTTATTTTTCTGAATGCTTATACTAGTAAAATCCAAGTACCTCCAAAGACTAATCCACTAGAGTTGCCCCCAGGGTTCGGTTTTGGGGCACCTCATTTGGAATATGGTACTGCAAAGCTGATTTAACACCTTTGAAAAAACCAAAATCATCGCATTTGCTGGCGATCTTACTCTCATCGTTGCTGGACACCCCAGAGCAACAATTCAACCAACAGCACAGCAGGTCCTCAATAAACTCACCTCCTGGACAATGCTTAACAAACTTCAGACAGATCCCACCAAATCCAAAATGGTTTTTAAAACCAGGCTTGACCTTCAAAGACAACCTCAGGTCAAAATCAGCAGAATCCAGATAACTTTTGTTGACCAAACCGAAGTCCTTGTAGTGGTAAGCTATCACCAGCTATTATTCCTCGCACATCTCAGTACAAAGACTAAAGTTCACAGCCTCCATTGTAAGATTCTCCAGGATGGAAGAATCTTCATTGTAAGCTTCTCCAGAAAGAGTGGGAGCTATCAAGGTGTACCCTACTCCTCTACTACAAGACTGTTTTTCCTCCCAATTGTCTTCTTTGCTGCCGGGGCTTGGTTTCATCGTGTTCCTATCGTCAAAATGAGAGAGAAGCTCAATTATATTCAGAGAGGAATGATTTTGGCAACCCATCAGCTTTGTCATACAGTCTCCACAGCTACATAAACATAATCTACAGAGGCCTTTGCTACCGATTCAGGAAAGGCATTCCTGCCTTTATTCTTGAGATAGAACTTTCCTTAAACACAGATGTTAAAAGAGAGAAAGTTCGATGCTATGCTTATTAATGTGTGGCAAATCAAAGGGACACCTCAGCCATGGGGATGGTTGACCAGTAATTTTCTCCCAGATGTGACCTTTGTGATGTCCGAAAAGACTAGTCTGGTTTTCCCTCGGTGTTGAATCCTTGTTCCTTATAACCAGGCATGGATCACTTACCGGTAATGAAAAACTTCAACTTGTGCTTATAAACATTAACTTCTGTGGACAGAGCAAAAATTGGCACCACAATATTTGAATGTGTCCAGTATCGAGAACACAGACTGTGTCAAGAGCAAGATCCCTGATTTTTCCCCAGATCAGGTCCATCAACTTATTAGAACCACAACTAATCTCACTGCCTTCACTGCAGACATCTTTGCCCAATGGAAGCCTTTGATTGGAAACCAACTAACCCTCTCTTTTTTTTTTTTTTTTATATAAATGTACTATGAGAACCTTTTTTTTCCCTTCTTTTATTTTTGCTTCTTTTTTTTCTTTCTTTACCTTTTCTTTTTTTTTTCCTTCTGTTTCTTCTTTTTCTCTCTTTTTTTTATTGTTATGAATACACCATGGGAACTTCTTTTTCCTTTATGTTCTCCTCTGGAGTGTGCCTCAGAGGAATCTGGCCCACTTTTTGGCAACATCAGGTGGGCCACAGTCTCGAATTGACACTACAAGCACAATTGGGACTAGCCCACCTTCCTGTGGTGTGGACGATTACCCAGAATCATCTCTACAGGTGATTGATGCTTCTGGGTAGCCAAGCAGCTAGACAGAACACACATAATACACACACCTACATTACTTGCATATCTGGAACAGTTGCAGTGATACTGTTTTTCACAGAGACAAGAGGTGGAGTTGAAATGACATTCTAGGAGCCATCCTTTACAAAAACACATGTCCAATACTGTTCATTGATGAAGCTACTTTCATGCGTGACAGTATCAACAACACCCATAACTCTCATAGGTGGTCAGGCGAAAATCCACATGCCACTGTAGAAACAAATTTTTAACATCGCTTCTCTGTAAACGTGTGGTGCGGTATCATCAACAATCAGTTGATTGGGCCTGTTGTGATACAAAATTGAATTTTCCCTGAACAAAGGATCGGCAACAGTCGATGGTCCTGTTCATTGGCCACCAAGGTCTCCAGACCTCGCTCAGTTAGATTTTTGTTTGTGGGGATGGATAAAAAGCACAGTATACAAAGAAAAGGTGAATACAAGAGATGAATTGCTTGCTCGCATTTTAGATACTGCTGCCCTCAAAGGAATGCCAAGATGACCTCAGAAGAACAACACGTCATATTACCACAAGAGTTGCAAAGTGCATTGGGGTTGGTGGTGGGATTTTCGAACATTTATTGTGAACTGTAAAAAATTTGACAAATATTTGTGTTTGGTATCATTCAAAAAGTCAATAAATGCAAATAATAAGTCACTTATCATTCTTTAATACCTCTCACAATGGCTTTGTGTGCTCCAGTTTCAAACAGCTGTATCTCCGTATCCATTGAGAATTGGAGACATGTTTATATGAAGTTTTTTACTCGGAATAATTGATACTATAACCTTCCAAAATAACATTAGCATTAGTAGAGGCATATGATGCAAGAAAGCAAACTTATGCAGCATTAGCCAAAAAAAATCCCCTTCCCATTTCACCCATCCATTCATTGCAAATGTTTGTCTACTTCTGCCTTGAATTTATTTAAGCTATCAACTTCCACAACGACACACGAAAGTTTGTTCCAGCAATTAACTACCTGCTGACTAAAGGAAAATTTCTGCACATCTATTCGACAACTGTCTTTCCTCAGTTTCAATTTATGCCCCCCTCAGGTTTGCAATCTGAGCAAGAGGAAGAATCCCATCAGCACTAAGCCTGCTCAATCCATTCAAGGCCTTATACACCTCAATCGGACCACCTTGCAGATGCCTAGACTCCAGATGCTGCAACTTGCAGATGTAAGCTTCTCTCGGTAAGAGAACCCCTTATATATATATATAAGGGGTTCTCTTATTTTTCTTATGGTGGATTGTGGATTGTCATCCACAATCCACCATAAGAAAAATGATTTCATCACCAGTATTGTTGCCCTTCTCTTTACTCGTTCTACATCCTTCCTAAAATTAGGGGAGGCTTCCAGACCTGTACACAGTACTCAAAGTGTGGTCTGACCAGTATTACCTTATACAAGGGGATAATAACTTCCTTATCCCTGCTTGCAAAATTCCTGTATATCATTGACAAAATCCCATGACCTACTCTGGCAGCCTGTCTCCACTGCTCAGAAAACTTCATATCTGACTGCACAATTACACCCAAGTCTCTTCCATTCCTCACTACCCTGAGTGTAACATCACCCAGTTGGTATATTTCTCTGGGTTACTGCTACCCATATGCAGTAATGTACCACACACATTTGCATATAATACAACTGGGCATGTGGTGCTGAGGGGTAGCAGTCTGTCAAAGAAGCATACTCCCTTTAATTAAATCATCCATTTACCCAAGGTATCTGTTATTGTTGTGGGGCTTTATGTGCATCAGCTACATGTTGCGGCATATATAATATGCCTGTAAACTGCATGCGTTCTGTGGTCGATTTGCTGTTTGCTGGACAATAAACTTGAGTTTCCATGAGAAAAAACCATGCTACCCTCGCTTTAGACTGACTAACTCAGCTTCATTGTGAAAAATACCCATAAAAATTGCCCGTGTCATTGATGGGATTCGAACTCATTTTTCAACCTAGTATGGGGAAGACAGTGACCATACCAATTGTGCAATCCACGAGGGCTGTTTTCCCAGGACTGGATGTTGAAGCAGCTCTATATTGAGTTACCATAGTGGCAGTGTAGTACCCAGGTTTTTCCTGGAGCAAAGGTGACAAAATAGGCGTTTTTACTCTCTGTTTGTAATATGGTCTATTTCCCTGTCAAGAAATTGTGCACCCTTCCATAGGCACCATTTAAGGCAAAAATGTTGCTCGGGGGAGCAAATGCTCCCTCCAGCAACATAGTGCCAATCGTTGTAAGTGCAATTTATTGCTGCCCACCTGTTTTCAGGCTTGTGTGATCAATATGATCACATGGCTGTCATCCACAATCCACCATAAGCAAAAGGTCATCATTCTCGGGTGACTTCGACCTTCCACTGCTATCCAAAAAAAAACTTGTCGACATGCCATGTGAGCAAGGAGGAACATCATTGGTCATATTGATGCTCCTCCTCGCTTACATATGACAACTTCCTCCAGTTGGATCAAATCACTGCCAGAATATCACCTCCAAGAATTGTAGTTCCTTAGTGCAAGGTGCAAACAATCTTAATAGCATTAGCATTAGTAGAGGCATATGATGCAAGAAAGCAAGCTTATGCAGCATCAGCCCAAAAAAAAAAAAAAAAAAAGAAAAACACACCCTCCCATTTCACCCCTCCATTCGTTCCAAATGTCTGTCCAGCTCCTGTGAACAGAATTAACAATCCTAAATACATTAACATTGATAAGGTCATTACCCTGTTTTAACTATACCAGTGGAACATTCTTGCTGAGCTGAACATTACTGAAGTTGTCTGTTTCCAGTCAAAATGATGGAATTCATTACATGTTTACAATGTCTAAAATATGCACGATTAGTCCCCACTCTAAATAGCAATGGAATGACCTCCTGACCTCAGCCTTCAAGGAAAGGCAGACAACCCATAGCTCCTACAAGAAGCCTCAGAAGATTCATATGCTGAATTCTCTAAAATAAGGAGAAATTTCCAAAAGACAAAACAAACAACAACTGACCATTTAATGAACGGACTGCTGGCCAGGGGAAAATGTGTTTAGTCCATACTGGCAACTCCATGCCAACAGATTTACAAGAATGCTGTGAACATGTGTTTTGTTACAAGAAAAATGATTTCATGTCCGAAATAGCAGACGAGTAGCACAGAACTTTTATGGGCATTTTTCACTCCTTGGCTGAAATAGTCAGTCTCAGTCACTGAGTGAAACTGATTTCACAAGACCTACACCATATTTAAGAAAGAACTTTGCTCCAACCTTGGGTGTATGCCTACTGTCATAGGGCCCAAATCCTGAAAATAAGGACATTCCTTCATCAGTGCTTGTACAAATGATCACATAAACGTTTGGAACATAGTAGGGTGGGGGCTGCCATGCAACCTCCGCAGCACATCACCTCTTGTGCTTCAAGCTGTAGAAGGTACATAGTTTCAATAGACACTTCCGAAATGTGAAAAATATAACTAGTTTCTCAAAAGCATCCATCTCAAAGGATTTTACTGACTGTAAAACATACAATTCTTCCACATCTCAAAGGCATAAATGTGACAGCCCATTAGTGTCCCTACTTACCTGAACTAAACTAATATTAACCCAGGAAACATGAACTGTTGGTTCCAGTCATATTGAAACCCTATTTATAATTTCTGACAAGGAAAGTGGAATTTAAACTGTAATGTGTTATTTCTGTGTATGAATTTTCAAATCATTTGTAAAATTCATGTTATTTATTTTCTTTTTTCAAAATCATTTGGATTCTTTTGTCAGTCAGAACTAATTTCCTAATTGTTCATGTACACGATTAATAACTGTTTTGCACAAAGATATAACTAAAGAAGAAAATGTTAGATATAATGGTTCTGCTCATCCTCATTAATACACCAGTACATTCAGGTGTGTTGAAATGCTATTCTTGCTGTCATACATGACATTCCTGCCATAGCCACTAGCCTACTATGAATGTATTTTTCTCCCAATAGCCACTGGTGCTGTTGTTGTTATTTGGTTTTTAGGAGCATTAGCGACTAAGGCCATATTGCTCCGGGAATATGCGGTGGTTATTCCCTGACCTTTCCGCATCCTCCGTATTTGGTGGTGACGGGCTCGAACCCCGGTCTAATCAAGAAGCGTGTGCTACGCACTGCTGCACCTTCCCACCTGGCTATGGAGGCACCTTAGCCATTGGTGCCTGGGGCCATAGAGCCAACTGTAAAATGACAGCCAGACCAAGCACATTGCACCATCCTCTTGTTGACCTCTAGGGCCTGCAGATCAGTTTCTACTCCTGCTCTGCAGGTTCTATCCGACAAGTTATCTCTTCATCTCAAGGATACCGTAAGAAATGGAACCGCCCATGCAGCAGCAACAATATAGCATTAGACCTGAAAAACACCATCCAAGAAGAGAAGAAAAGAATTAGACATGAACTGATCTCCATCTGGTAGAATTCCTGAGCTGCCAACCCATTTGGAAGAACCACCCATAATTACCGGTACATGCCAACGGTGCAAGAGCACTCCAAACAGTTCAACGAATGGTTCATACCAAGCTTACACACGACTTTTCTGCTAACTGGACATGGAAGCCTCAACGCAAAACTTCATGCATTGGGCCTGGTACAAAACCCTGCCTGCACCTGTGGAATGACAGAGATGACCCACCACATTACCTTCACCTGTCCGATTTACCAAGACCTGCGAATGCCTCTTCAAACTCTCACAGAGGCATATGCACTGGAACAGGCACCTCTACTTATACAAACAAAGGAAAACTTTGCAGCATTCAATGAATTTGCAGAACATGTATTCAAACGGCGACAATGATGGCTCACTCGAGGATCCTGCATGGTCATGACCAGCCTGCAAGTTCCACCATATCCTAGCAGAATTCCCGACAAGAGGAATCCACTGACAATGACTACCAAACTCGGAAGATGCTCCAGACCATGAGAGCTAACCATATTGGGGTGGGATTACACAATCTGACTCAGTCACACTGAGTGGGAAACTCAGTCACTGACTGTAGGCTCCCTACCAGAGAACTACTCAGTAACCCTTAGAGAGTAGTATATCAACCCCTCCGGGGACCCACCACTAGGTGGACTTGCTGACCCCTTTCCAGGGTGGGATTGACTCACTGTCCATCACTAGAATCTGTATTCTTTTACTACTCTCATCACTTAGTTTTCTAGGAAATGCCTTTTCCCATTCCCAACTTACTTCCTCTTATCCCCCCCCCCACCCAAACAACCCAAACTTCTCACACTTTCGCCAACTCCTTTCACTTACTACTTGGGGCCTCTCAACTACCTGGGATCCCAGTAAAGAGTCATCGATAGTTGAACCTGGTGTGCCTCCACACAGCTAGGGTTGGGGTCAGGGGGCACTAGACCTGGTGTCTGGTACACCCTGGCTGCTTTATACCTGTTGGGTCTGGCCAATGGCAGAACATGTTCTGTTGTTAGCCGGAAGTAATGGCTTGGGCTATGCCCAGTACTGAGGATTCAGCCAAGAATAGGGGAACCCTGGAGCCCACAACAATGATACTAGACATCTGAATCTGTAGCCACTAGACAATGGAGAAACAGGAACATTGCAGTTTTATTACACCAAATGTGCTTTCCATCCTTATGTGCTGCAGAATATGATATTTTTTTGTTAACACAGTATGAGAATAAGGGATGATGCTATAAAGTGCATCATTTTAAACTGTTTCTTGCTTTTTTCGCCAAGAATATTCAGTATTGAATGAAATACAACACCATGCTTGCTTGCATACCTACTTGGATATAAACATCACTTTTTTGTGTGAAATACAATTACAACTTATCTGAATATGTCAGATAAGAAAGCACAGCAACGCCATGAGGTTTGGTGATGTGCATTGTTATGGTATAAAAAACTTAATGAAAATTTCAGGTATTCATTGCATTTTCTTGTATGAAGATCCCTAGAATTTAGTCATAAACTAAAAACTAATAATAATTATTATAATTCAAATTGAAAAAAAAAAAAGTTATTCTCTCTGAATTGTTTTTAAAATTATTTTTGTGAGCAGAAAGGTAAATACAGTATACACAAAAATTGACATTGGCCCTTTTAGAATCATGTCACAGAATTAAAGTGGCAAAATTCTCTATCAAGAGATTTTCAGCAGAGAATAGTTTTAAAATTATTAATCAACATTTGAAAATTATAGAGAACAAGCATATTTATGCCTCATGCAGATGGCTCTTCCTCTTTTCTCCCATTCACTTCTGCACTGAATAAGAAATGAATTCTGATTTTTGTTAAAGTTTTCACTCTAATTCTGTATTATAGTATTAAAATGATTGACATTTCATCTAGTATGTATTATAATATTCACATGTTTCACTGTAGATTTCAAAAAAAAAAAAAATGGATTATCACTTTGGCACATCATTTTTAATTGATGACCTACCTGGACAAGGTCAGAAGGCTGTGAGAAGCTCCTAGGGGGTTCTTCTGAACTATCCACCATGGGAGTTGGAGGCACAGTGTTTGCATGATGCTGGAGCTGTGATAAATGGACACCAGTAACTTCAGATTCTGATTTCTTCTCATCAACTTCTTCCTCTTCTTTGGTCCTATATAAAAGATTTAAATAATATAGAGTTCCCCTCTTTTAAATATGGTCAAAAAATACATAATGCTTCCATATCTAACAAAATAACAAAAAGAAGTTTCTTCCCCCACCCCTAATGCAATAATTTAGTAATCATGGAAACTTCTCGATAATACTGATCCCACCCCAAATTACAGTTTCATATCTGCAAAGTATGTATGTTCTAAAGCTAGTTTGTTTGTTTGCAGGATGAAAGAGGAAGAAAAATCCCCACCTGTACTTCATAAGGTCCCAATAAGTTCCTTGCTCTGCATTTATTTTAAAATTTAGACCTGAACATTTTGAAGTAGATAGGAATGCCAAGAAACTATCTGCCATAAATTAGCATTAGTAGTGGCAATCAGAAAAAACACACACACACACACATAGAGGGACATGTACCTTCCCTCCATTTTTGGAGGAAAACTTTGTTATTCAGCTAGGCAGCAAAAATAGTCTCCTGTTTTATCCCAATTTGTAACATCTTTTTGAGCCAGAGTGGGCCATCTTTTATTTATATTCATGCAGTAACATACAATTATTTGGTATTCATTCAGACTAATCTTTAGCATTAGCAGTGACAAATGATGCAAGAAAGCAAACTTATACAGAATCAGCCAAAAAAAAATAAATCATGACACCTCCTGTTTCACCTATTCATTCCTCTAATAGTTTGTCTAGTTCTTTGAATTTATTTAAACCATCAAGTTCACAACAACAGAAGGAAGTTTGTTTCCACAATCAACACCCACTGGCTACAGGCAAATTTCTGCACATCTATTCTGCAACTGTCCTTCCTCAATTTCAGTTTGTACTCCCTCATGCGTGCAGTCTGTGCAAGAGGAAGAATTCCATCAGCATTCAGCTTGCTCAATCCTGTCAAAGCCTTAAACACCTCAATCATATCACCTCACGGGTATTTAGTAGGCAGATGCTGTAATTTGCAGAACTAAAGCCTTTCTTGATAAGATTACCTTTGTTCCACTCACCAATCTCCTTGCCCTTCTCTGTACTCCATTCAGAAGCAGCTCCACATTCTACCTAAAATGAGGCCTCCAGATTTTGTATGTAGTACTCAAATTACTCAAGGTGTGCCATGACCATTGCCTTATACAATGGGATTATCACCTTTTTACCCTGCTAGAAAAATTCCTGTATATAACTGACAACATACCATGAACTATCCTGGCAGCCTGGCTGTAGTGCTCAAAGAACTTCATATCTAATTGCGCAATTATCCTCAGGTTTTTTTTTTTTTTTTTTTCATTTTTTACTATCCTGAGTGTAGTACCACACAGTTGGTACTTTACTCTGGGGTATATACAGTAATTTGCATTTGTGAATGTTAAACTTCAATTGCCATTTCTCAGCCCATCTGCCTAACTTTCCTAGATCCTGTTGCAGTACCACAATGTTATTACTGTCATAAACCACCCTGCCAAACCTTGGTATCATCTGAAAACTTGGACATTAAGCCTGATATGCCTTCATCAATATCATTGATAAATATAGAACTCAACAATGGGCCCAACACCAAACTGGGTGACTCCACTAATAACATTAGTCCAAGAAGAGCAAGTACTTCATTGTGTAAACAAAGTTTTATTCAAATGAATCTAATAAAAGGGAAGCTGAGGTCATCAATGAATTCTTCCACACTGAATGATTTATTGTTGATACATATAAATGGCCCTTCTCTGCAGGACCTTATTCCAGATAAATCAGTAGATAATTGGTATTTTGAAACCACGAAAAGACACTGGAGGACATAAGACACCCTTATGGAAATGAAATGTAAATATTAGTGGCATGCATTTAAAACCAATGTAAAGGAAAGGATATCTCTGAATAATTATGTGTAAAGTGTAGTATGAATTAAAAAAGTATTACTTTTGTTTTGTCATCAAAACATTTAACATTTAGTTTTTTAAAATATTACATATAAAAATATTTATATAAATTAGACCGATACTATGGGTGAGTACATTTTCTTTATAGTTAGTACATTTAAGTTGTATTTTTGGAGTCCTTTTCATCACTATCATTAATAAATATAGAAAACAACAATGCACCCAGCACTTAATACTGCAGAATTTGCTCTTTGGCTAAATTTAAAAATCTAATAGGAAATAATACACTTTAATAGCATAGGAATACATAGGGAATGGAAAGCTGATAGCCCCTAATGGACCATCAGTCTTCCATTCATTATTTGTACATTCTATTCCACCTTGCACTCCATGGCATGTTAATTGGTTTGATACACTGTCTGCCACTCATTTAAACAGGTCTGGATTTGATACCATCAACAACTGAAGAAATTTTTAAAGTTCTTTTCAATTGAGGCTGCAGTTAGCCAATCTCAAGCAGAGAGAGTACAGTCCCCTCCCCAATGAGTTATTCTGGGTTTTTCAGCTTGCACAACATGTAAATTGAAAAAAATTGGTCATTGCAGTCAAAATGGTTGTGGAATTTATCTTCGAGCTATCCATATGGAATACATGCTGCTGAAGAATCCCTATCTTTGCCTTGCAGACAACCCCTAGACTGGTTGTCCAGAATTCGAGAAGACTTTTCCTGACAGATCGATTCCTCCTTTTTCAGATGCTCTCCCAGGTCTACAATCTTGATGCTGATCTTAACAAATCTGCATATGATAAAAGATATAGAAAGAAGATGCTTTTCACGCAATTACATTAGTTGGACTGAGTTTTTTTTTTTTTTTTGTTTACTTCACATTTTATGTCTTGGCATTGTTAACCCCTGGCCTGCGTGCCATGACGAGTTGTTTACAACATTAAGTTCTCTGTAACGTCTTTTTCTTAGGTTGCAATAAAGATTCTCTCTCTCTCTCTCTCTCTCAAATCAGCCCTTTTTAGTTTTTAAAATACTCTATTTTAAGTGGAGAAAGATAAGTAAAACCTCTCTGTACTGTGGTCTGTTTTTATGGGGGCCAAGTGGAATGCATTGTATACATTAATGAATATATAAGTCACCTCATATTATTCACTATGTTTCAAAATAGCAAAACTGATATAACTGAAAAAAAAAAAAGAACTAAAGAAATATGTTAGCAAATCTACTTTACTAGCTTTTAATACCTATAAACAACAAGGAAATCAGTGGTTCATTAAAACTAATATTAAAAAATGTATATTCAATTTTAAAATTGATTCCTCATTTCTTATTTGAATAAAGCTCTCATCCTAAGTGTTCAATTCCAAAATAGTTTGGATAATCACTGTACCACTATTATATAGAGGCATGCCTGATTAGAACTGAAACATCACTGGATGGATAAACATAATTCAGTGATGTTTCCATCCCACACTCAGGGCTGCCGCAGGTGGGTAGGCGAGGTAAGCGTTGCTTACAGGCGGCAGTTCAAGAGGGCACTGTAATTTTTTTCAATATTGTTTTCTGATTGGTTAACGCTTATCAGTATTTAACATTTAGGGTGGCAAATTTTATTTTGCTTACTGGTGGCACATAGCAATGCATCGCTACTGCCCACACCCATACATCATATTAACTCCTTATAGCATTATGATGTACCTGCTAATCTCCATTGCATGAAATGGAGGTCTCTGAAATATGGCATCACCACTTATGTATGATGCCTGAACACTATATGCTCGCCTATAGAGTCTGTTTCTTGTTCGATCAACTGGAGGGAGCTGTACGGACTGTGACCGAAAAGTAACTTCCGGTGGTGAAGGTGGTGGAGGGGGAGGTGGCGGGATTGCTGCTGTGGCTGTATCATGAGGAGATGGAGGGGTGGGTTCCACTGAAAGCGGTACTCCAATGGGAAGGCCCGGGAGAGAATTGGCTTGGACTACTTGTGAAAGTAACTGTACAATGGACTGAAGGTCAGACGTTAGCCTGGCTTCAACATTTTGTATTTGCCTAGAAAGAAACGAAAAGGATTACTAAAAAATTTGTAATTTAAGACTGCTTTCAATGATACCATTTTATTTTCACTTTAAAGTTTGCAGGTTTTAATTGAAAATATGTATCTAGCACATATTATCCAAACTAACTGGTGATAGAAAGTTCAGTTAATATAGCCAAATTCTTATTAAAGACAGAGCACCTCAATGTTAAGCTAGCAAGCTATGAATTTATTCACTTAAAAATATGAAATAATTAAAAGATTGTATTGATGTGTACTGATCATAAGGTATGTGTACTTACCATACTTATAAAAGTATGGGACTAGATAACATCATCATTATCAAAATTCAAATAAGCAAGACTCAAACATTAAAAAAATTAAAAGAGAAAATAAAATGACCAACACAAACAAAAAATGTCATGAAAATTTTAAACCAACTGTAAGTGTTAAAGCAAAGAATAATATAAATGCAATCAGTCTATACTGAAAAGTCAAAACACTTGTATGTTCGGATTAAAGTTATTTGAATGTAGAGACATCACTCGGGTAGTGACAAGGGATGGAGTAGGACTCAAGTCTTTAATAAATTGGAAGAAGTGACTTTTTCCAGCTAAAACCTCTCCGCTGCCAACCATTTTCAGCTTAGAGTTCAATGCGATTGAGATCTCTGATCAAGTGATTTGGCCTGCAAATTAGTGCTTTCTCTTGAAGTGATAAATTGTTTCTTTGTTTAAAGCTACACTAAAACAAAACTAACTAAGCCTTAATAAAAAAATCTACTTTACTAGCTTATAAATTAGGAAGGAAAGTAATGTCACTGTTATTTTTTTTCTTTCTCTGTATTGATTTATTACTAACCCTCTCTATTGCTTGGTCACAAGGTGGCACTGCTCCTGCCTCCATGTGGTGGGGCTTGTAACTTGGTCGGGATAAATTCTCTCATCCAGGGCAAATGGAGTGAACTGATTCCCATAAAATTCAGAAACCCAATGGGTTGTCGGATTCAAACACAAAAGGATGAAAACATAAGGAACCTTATGTTTTCATAAGGTTCTCTGCTTAGACTTTAATAATTCACTCCAACACTGAAATAACAGCAAATGAACTGTCAATACTCAGAATCCAGAAAGAAATGGAGAACATTGCAGATCATTCAAGACAGCTAAGCAACTCAAATCAGAGGATGTAAGGAAACCATTGATCCAAGACAGTCTGGATGCCTAATGAAAGTTATCTGCTTTGGAAGGCTTCCAGCCACAATAATCACACATAAATCTCTAAATAATTTGAGAGTAAGCTCAAGTTGGGACCACCTTGATGTTTCTAAAGATGAACTGCTTAATGAGCTATCAAAACAAGGGGTTTTTGAGGTTAGGGGAATCTCTACTAGGTGAGACTGTAACCTCATCCCTATTCAGAATTTAATCACTTTCAGCACAGCACTCTAGGTCCATTAAAGCTGAATACCTACTGTGCAGCGTCAGGCCATACATTATAAATTCCTGCAGTGTTACAGATACCAGAAATTTGGACACTCCAAAACAGCTCGTGATAGTTACAATCCCTATTTGTGCCAAATGCAGTTCACCAGACCACAGCTGTCATAAATACAAAACCTCCCAAATGAAATGCCCAAACTGTCAAAAGGGGCACAATGCATATGGACAGCCGTGTTGCCCGAACTTCTCCTACAAGATGGAACTTCAATATAAGCACAGTGAACAGCGTTTATCAAAATTTTGAATCTTTAAAAAAGTGCTTGGAGGAACTACAAGCGACAGCAAATGCAGATAAGATGATTTCAGAAGCAACTGGAATATTGCACATCTTGAGTAATGAAAAATTCGAGTTCTGGTTAGAACTTTTCTATCAGATAATGCCTCACGTGGAAGTAATTTATAATCAAATGCAATCTCAAGAAATTTAGGCAGTTAAAATACATGCATATATAGGAAACTTTAAGAATGCCATTCTAAAAATCAGGAATTCAATGTACTGTGAAAATCCTTCAAAAACATTCATGATTGAAGCGAAGTAAGTATGTGACTATATAAGTGTTGACATAGATTAGAGATATTCTTTTACAAAGCAATTAATTGCCTGCTAGATTGTTTAACAAGGAGAACTTTGTTATTTTTCATATGAAAATGCCCATGGAAGAGGTACGGGAGACTACTGAAGCATTTCCCATGAATGAAAGAAAAAAACTTCTTATGGAATTACAAGTTTTCTATAGAAGACATGATCTACACAATTATTGCAAATTAACTGAATTGCTGAAATTTATCTCAGAAAATAATCTAGCTGAAGTTCTTGGTGAACTTACAAAACTCATAAAAGTTCTTTTGACCATTCCAATGACTACTTCAGAGCCGGAACACTGCCATTCGACATTAAAAAGAATAAAAACATTTTTAAGGAGCACTATGAATCAGGAAAGGCTAAATCAGCGCTTCTCAAACTTTTTTGGATCACCCCCCACTTGGTTTGATCACTGCCCCCCCCCTAAAAAAAAAGCCCTCGCCAGGGCTTTTTTTTAGCCCACCAATATAAAGTGAAGCTAAATAACTGAAATGAATATTTGTCTGTTTGCCTCCAAAAATGTAAATGTAGCCCTGCATGCATATGTGTGAATTATAAAGAAAACTATTTACTACACTTTATTCCTTCTTCGTAAAAAATTACAACTACATAAATAAAGTGAGTTATAGTCACTTAAATTAAGTCATACAAATTAAAGTTAATTAGATAAATAAGTCATGATATTAATGGAAATGGTTAATTATATTTTAATATTTAATGCGATGGATGAGCTTGGTGGAGATTTATTAGCTTATCAATATTAGGTTTAATATCTGTAAGTAGAAGTCGTAAATCGCCATGTTTAACAACATCCAGACAATTTCTTTGTTTTGTCAGCAATTGAGATACATCACTGAAACCGGTTTCGACTAGATATTCATTTTCAAGGGATAGTTAGTCTGTAGCACATTAACATGGGTGGCTCAGGCTATTTGTCTGTTCAGCCTAATCATATCATTTATGTAGTCAGCATTTGGTCAAAGCAATTAAAGGTGCACCCTGTCACCCCCTTTCATGCCTAATGCCCCCATGGATAATTCAAATGCCCCCCAGGGGGGCAATATTGCCCACTCTGAGAAGCACTGGGCTAAATGCTCAAGCAATGCTTTTAATAGAGAAAAGCTTGGTCAACAGTGCACCAAACTTGAACGAAAAAGTTATTAATCTATTTTCAACAAATAAAAACCAAAGAATGGGTTTTGTTTTTAAATAAAAGTTCAAGTCTGTTAATGGTAAATGTCTAGTGAATGTTTTGTAGTATTTTTAACTTTCTTATTATTATTACAGTGTATGTCTACATGTCTTATAACCAAAGCAATTCAATGTAACTTTAAGACGCGGCACCCCCAAACATCAGAGTCACAAGCTGCCACTGAGTCTGCATAAGTGGTTACTTTATAAGCTGGAACAGGTTGGAATTACAGGGAAAATTCTTAGATGGCTAGCAAGGTGGCTTCAGGGCAGGAGGCAGAGGGTTGTGATAAATGGTTATTAAATAAAATTAAATTTTCTGTTTATACTCCAGCACGACAACCAGGTCAGTAGAGTTTACAATAAATCATTAATACAAATATTTATCATATTTAAATTCCTCAGATTGGGTTGATGTAAAAAGTGGAGTTCCCCAAGGATCAGTATTAGGACCATAGTTTTTGATTTTCATAAATGACATCGACGAAGGGATAGAGGGCGTGATGTTTAAATTTGCAGATGATGTAAAGATTGGTAGAGTAGTTAATGATTGCCGCTAAGCAGAGCTTCTTCAGAATGACCTAGATAGACTTCAGAGATGGTCAGAAAAATGGCAGCTATGCTTTAATCCAGCAAAGTGTAAGGTATTGCACCTGGGGAACAGTAACCCCAAAATAATTTATACACTTAGCAGAGTTGAACTAAAGCCAGTAGTGGAGGAAAGGGACTTGGGTATTACGATATGGTCAGATATGAAGTTCTTCGAGCATTGTAGACTGGTTGCAAGGAGGGCCCATAGTGTCCTATCAATGATTTATTGAACAATCACTAGTAGAGATAAGGACATCATAATCCCATTATATAAGGCTATTGTTAGACAACACTTGGAATACTGTGTCAAGTATGGAGACTGCACCTAAAGAAAGACATTGTTCTTCTTGAAAGGGTCCAAAGACAGGTAACTCGTCTGGTGAGATCGGCAAAAGGGCGTCCATATGAGGAAAGACTTCAAATATGTGGGCTGCAGAGCTTGGAAACTAGGCACCTTAGAGGAGACTTTACTGAGGTGTTTAAGTCTCTGAGAGGCATAAGCAAAATGAATAAGGACAAAATTTTCATGGTTATATGTGATTCTAGAACTAGTGGCCATAATTTCAAGTTACGGGGTGAGTTGTTTAGACTGGATTGCAGGAAGTTTTATTTTAACTAGTGAGTTATAAATTACTGGAATAAGTTACCTACATGGGTGGTAGAGGCTGACAGTCTGAGGAAATTCAAAGGTCAGCTGGATAATTACCTAATGGAAAAGGGAAATGCATAGTTTGCCCATTTCCTTTTCTCTTATTAATTTTTATTATTATTATTTTATTTATTTATTTTTTAATTTTCTTATTATTATTATTAATTTGATTTTATTCTTATTATTTTATTTTATGTATTTTTTGTTATTTTATTTATTTATTTTTTGGCTGCTACAGCATAAGCCATAGGCTTCCTTGCACCACGTTGCCATTACTAATACTAATACAGTCCTTATTAATTTGATAGTAAAATTAGCCTCTGGGCCACAGCAAGCTTCCTGACAATATCTTTCCTTGAGCCATGCTTCCCAATGCATACATTACCTCTGATAAGAATATATCATATATCAGATCCAGTGCTCTTCCACAAAGACCCCAATCAATCTTTGTAATCTTAATCAATATAGAAACAAAGTTGCATATCTTTTCTCTGATATATTGCACATCTGTGGTGCAATATATTCAGAGAAAGAGAAACATAATCTGTTATCCAACATTATTTCCAGAAATTTAAATTCTTTCACTGCTGGTGTATGACTCCCTCTGTATTGCACTACAGGATGTCTCCTCTGATCCAGCAACCCTTTTAATATCCTTCTCCTTTTGGTCTATGAGAAATTTAGCCAATGTACATCACAGCAGTCTCCAAGTTCCTTAAAAATATGCTGAGACCTGCTCTCCAACTCCATTCAAGCATTACCCAAAACTAGAGCATGTGCGTATGCAACTATCTCAGTTCCCTCAAACTGTCTGAAACCAAATGTGCAGAACAAGGTTCCAAAATGGTTCCTAAAAAGAGACCTGTGGACAACCATGGAAAACTACACATCTTACAGAATCATAGTCAGCTTTCACTAAAATCAAATGATTCTTGAAGTATTTCTTGATCACCCTAAAGATAGATGACAATCATTTGCTAATCATAGGCAGAGAACTGTCTTCCACCAGATTGAATTGAAAGCTCCACTGAAGTCTATAAAAATTCCCATAATGTACTTGCATGGTGTTACATGAACAAGGTCAAGAAGATAAACAGGAGGGGAGGGAGAAGTTGTGTGACCTGAGGTTACTTGTGCACTTAAACATAAAGTTCTCTCAGCAGTGTGAATAAGCTACTAATAATATACATGAATTTTGCCAGTAGGGATAAGGAGGTGTTTATCCAGTTGTATAAGGCAACAGTTAGGCTACATCTTGAGTACTGAATAGCAAGCTGGAAACCTCATTTTAGGAAAGATATGGATCTGTTGGAATGGGTGCAGAGCACAGCAATGTGACTATTGATGGGAACAAAGGGTACACTTGCAAAGACATGTACATAGATGCAAAATCTTTATTCAGTTTGTCAGCAGTCTGACAAGATCCTCAACAGATATGCCATTCATAGTGGAAACTAATTGTGGTTCAGCCCTTTCTTTCTAGTTTTATCATAAGCAAAGATATGTTTGCTACTTTTATTTGCATTCATAGCGACTTCTTGTAATCTGACTTGCCCACCTAATCCACTTAATGACTTCATTGTAGACTTAGTTTATACTTATTGTAGACTTGTGTCCCCTGATAATTTATAATCATCTCATTTATTTTTACTCTCTGCCAATAGTCTCATCAGTTCATCTGACATCCAATTAGATTGAAACCTTGAAAAATATGCTATAGTATGAAAATCTCAGCAGCCTTTACAATTACTTTCCTGTAAGCCTTCCATTTATAATTTACAATTGTTAATTATCAGTTGATTCCACTTAAAATAATTTAAAAACTGTATAAGACCATTGCAGTCACCTTTCCGTGACTGCAATGGTCTTATACAGTTATATAATTCCTAAAATTCTTTAACCTCGTCCAAGCCAAGGATGTTTTCACATAAAATAAAACATCTTTAGTGTGTATGGGGGTACACAAACTGCTTTTTTTTAATGAAAACAACTCCAACCATGAAAAGTATTAGAACCTATGCTACTTAGTACCAGGCATGACTTGAAGGTTGAGAAGATACTCATCATATCTAACTGCACAATTACGAGCATGTATTTTTCATTCTCCTTTTTCCTGAGTATGGTATCACACAGTTGGCATGTTAATCTGCGGTACCTTACATTTGTCAATGTCAAATTTCCATTGCCACTTAATGACAATAATTAAGGTACGCTACTGTAGCAAGATCTAGAAAAATTAGGCAGATGAGCTGAGAAGCAGCAGTTGAAGTTCAACATTGACAAATATGAGGTTAAGTGCGAAAAGACAGAGGGTGGTAATCAATGGGTGCTGCTCTTCTTGGACTAATGTTATTAGTGGAGTCCCACAGGGTTCGGTGTTAGGTCCACTGTTGTTTTGTATATTTATCAATGATATTGATGAAGGTATATCAGGCTTAATGTCGAAGTTTGCAGATGATACAAAGGTTGGCAGGGTTGTTAATGACAGTAATGGCAGTGTGCTACTGCAACAGGATCTAGATAATTTGGGCAGATGGGCTAAGAAGTGGCAACTGAAGTTTAACCTTGACAAATGCAAAGTACTGCATATAGGTAGAAGTAACCCCAGAGAAACGTACCAACTGTGTGGTACTACACTTAAGGTGGTAGAAAATGAAAAAGACCTGGGAGTAATTGTGCAGGCAGATATGAAGTTTTCTGAGCAATGCAGACAGGCTGCCAGGGCAGGTCATGGGGTTTTGTTAATGATATATAGGAATTTTGCTAGCAGGGAAAAGGAGGTGATTATCCCTCTGTATAAGGCAATGGTCAGGCCATGCCTTGAGTACTGCGTACAGGTGTGGAGGCCTCATTTTAGGAAGGATGTAGATTTACTTGAGTGTGTACAGAGAAGGGCAACAAGATTGGTGAGGGGAATGAAGGGATCCTCTTATCAAGAGAGGCTTAAGTTCTGCAAATTGCAGTGGCTGGAGACTAGGCACCTGCATGGTGATCTGATTGAGGTGTATAAGGCCTTGAATGGGTTCAGCACACTGAATTCTGATGGGATCCTTCCACTTGTTCAGATTACGAGCCTAAGGGAACATAAATTCAAATTACGAAAGGACAGATGTAGAATAGATGTGTGGAAATTTGCCTTTAGCCAGCGGGTGGTTAATTGCTGGAACAAACTTCCATCTGTCGTTGTGGAAGTTGATAGGTTAAATAAATTTAAGGAGGAACTGGACAGGCATTTGGAGGGAATGGTGTGATTTTTTTTTTTTTTGGCTGATGCTGCATAAGCTCATACATTTGCTTTCTTGCATCACATGCCACTACTACTACTACTACTACTGTATATGGATTGCACAAATCCTAAATTAACGGTACCAACTGTGTGGTACTACACTCAGGGTAGTGGAAAATGAAAAACACCTGAAGGTAATTGTGCAGACAGGCTGCCAGGATAGCTCCCGGGATTTTGTCAATGACATACAGGAACTTTGCTAGCAAGGATAGGGAACTGATTATCCCATTTTACAAGGCAATAACATCTTGATTACTTTATATAGGTCTGGAGGCTTCATTTTATAAAGGAGGTAGATCTGCTGGAATGGGTACAGAGAAGAGAATGAGATTGATACAGGGAACAAAAATGTTTTCTTA
This sequence comes from Mastigoproctus giganteus, assembly GCF_048544385.1. Taxonomy (NCBI): domain Eukaryota; kingdom Metazoa; phylum Arthropoda; class Arachnida; order Uropygi; family Thelyphonidae; genus Mastigoproctus; species Mastigoproctus giganteus. The sequence continues at coordinate 90,682,584 of NC_143575.1, read as the reverse complement.
CTAAGAAAGGCTTCAGTTCTGCAAATTGAGCAGTTGGGCATAAATTTAAACTGAGAATGGATAGTTGCAGGATAAATGCGCAGAGGTTTGCCTTCAGTAAATGGATAGTTGATTGTTGGAACTAACTTCCATCTGTTGTTGTGGAAATGGAAAGTTTGAATGAATTCAATTAAGAGCTGGATACATTGTTAAAGGGCAGTATCACCTGATAATTTATATGCATCTCATACATTAGCCTCATCAGTTCATATAACATCTGTTTAGGTCTAAGGCTTGAACAGTTTCTCTTTGATATTACTTGCACCTCTGTCTGTGGCTGCTAATAATCTGTTAGTCTGTGTCTCCCCTCCCTAGTTTGCGGCTTTCCAACCTACCTAACACTGCCCCAACGGCATCAACAAGTATTCTCTCACTGCTTCTGTTTAACTGTATCCCATCCTTGTAAAAACCATCTCTCCTGTTAACAAACACAAATAAAACTGAGAAAAATTCTACCCTATGAACCTTGCACAGTCTCTCCAGGGCCGAACTGATTGACAATACTTTCATCATGTAATATCCCCCCCCCAACCATGTCTTTTCAGAATTGCGTATGCACTGTACTTGAAATGCATTCCTGGCTCATCCTGTGAAGAATAACAATCTTCTGTGGCAAATTAGGTTATCAGTATCCTAATGAATTTTGCCCAGTTGAGGTCCCAGTTGTATAACAATTCTTTAAGCTAAAGTCCTGCAGGTTGAATTTGCTAGGCTCAGAATCATAAAAGCAAATATTTCTGTGATCCTCCACTGAGGTTCATAGAAATATTTTCAACTGGAATGTGTAAGAAGGCTATACTTTCACTGCAAATAGACTTAAGAGGCTTGCCTCTGCACATAAGCTTTTCAAATCTGGAAGTTCTGAGGGCTGCCAGCAGCACTGTGCTGAATAGTGTTGATGCATTGTAAAATGCTTTTCTGGCTGAGGCATATACTGGGGATGCATAAACCAGCCACAATCTGATTAAAATTCTCTACAAAGGCAGCAGAGAGTTTCTATCTGTGTTCCATGATGTCACTGGTACTGATCATAGGGTGTATGTTAAGTTTCTGTAAGTTAGTGGTTTGACGATGTGTTACCTGTGCCTGAAAACAAAGTTTATTATTTAATACTAAACCCAAAAAGCTGATGATAATTGTAATTTGGATCCACTTATTGTTTATCTATGATTGTGTGTAGCAGTTATTTGCAGAAGCAGATGTAAAACTAAAATATAAAATTATGTAAAAATTTCTTTGCCTCAGGGCACATCATTTAAGAAAAGCTTTAGTCTTATGTGTTATTCCTCACTTTCTTGTTGTTGTAATGCAAGGGTATGATGCCAATTTCTTAACAAGGGAGCTCACTCAAGAATTTCAGCTAAGCTCATCCCCAGCTAAAATAATCTGGTATATTTCATCAAACTAAATTTTTTAACATGGAATATTTGACAAGGAATATGAGAGGCATTGACTGCTGATCAGGGGACAAAATTTCGTCCCCATGTGTCTCAGATAATCCCCAAAAATTTAACAAGGCACACACACACACACACACACACACACACACACACACACACACACACACACACACACACACACACACACACACACACACACACACACAAGCCCCCCACAGCCTTAATGGGTATAAATAAACATTATTTATGCAGAACTTACTACATTTTATATTTCAGTAAAATTATGTTACTTTTTGTATTTATATAACAAGAGGCCAACCCTTAATGCAAGGTCTAAGCAGAAAAGACAAAATTTTAAGTATTCTTCTGAAAAAATGTAGAAAATCATTTCGAGAAATTACTGTTTCACATCACTGAAAGAAAAAAGTACAGCGATCACCAAATCAGTGAATTCAACATAAGCTCTAGCTATTTTGTAGTTACTAAAATACTGTATATTTACTCAGCCAAAACCTGGAGTAGCGATAGTTTCCTGCTTTATAACAATTCTCCTGCAAAATATTTTAGTTGAGATACTTGTTCACTTGTTGCTTGCTCAGAAATTGACTTAAGTAGTCTTTGAGTCTAAAATTTAAAGCCAAAAAAACCAACATGAAATGATACTAAGAAAATCTATCCACAGACAGAAAACCTATTAAATTAACAAAAGATCTTTTTTTTGTATATCTTACCTGCTCAGGTTATCTATCCTTGTTTCTAGTGCATAGAAGTCCTGGCAAGTGTCCTGGAGAGGCATTGACTGCTGATCAGGGGACGAAATTTCGTCTCCAGGTGTCTGCCCATTACTGGAGGTACATGATAAAGGAATAGTCATGGAGGAACTGGATTTCGGCATACTACTGGATGTACGGGGGGCGGAGGAACTGCTAGCACCCGAAGTTAGCCGACCTGGTCCTGACTTTGACCTTTGACCTGTATCTCCACTTCCATCAAGGAGAGGCTGAGAGGTAGAAGTAGAAGGTGCATCTTGCCTACTGGTGCCCTCTAGTGAGCTTGGTACGACAGCTTTACAGGAGATAGATGATGCCGTAATAGATCCTGCTTCTGATACTAAATATTGAAAAGTGAAAGAGTTGTTCATATCACAAAGTCAGTTAATTAGAGCAGAATTTTAATTCTTTATCCTAGTAGCACTTGGCTATGTACAATTGAACCGAGTGTTCCTAGTTTTCAAAATAAAGTATATTTGCCCTGTTTAATATTTTAAATATTGCCCATTATCTTTAATTTTTTTTGAACTTTAACAAAATCTTAAAAGGAAACCATGTAACAAGAATTAAGAATGACCTCTAAGCATAAATAAACAAAATGTGCTCTGAAAGACACTCACTTGGCTCTGCAGCATCCAAAAGGGGCGTCTTCTCCTTTGATTCAATAACATCAGCTGATGAAGATAACGATCTTGACACAGATGATCGTGACCTTGTCTCTCTGGATTCTGGCCTGTCTTCTTCTTTTCCTCCTTCCTCAATTCTTCTTGAGGGGCTGGGGGATCGAGATCTCATAGTTCCGCTTCCACTGAATACAGCACTAGTAAGGTTGGTAACGCTGGATATAGCACCTAGAAGCACATCTAACAATTAAATATAGCAATCTAACAATTAAATTTTTATGTTAATATGAATATAAGAGTTGATGAATGGAAATGGATAAATGAATTCAAATAATTTCATAAAATCTTTAAAACAAAAGCATCTTTTTACACAGTTGTTCACTGGGTAGAAGTTAAAAACACAATTTTAAAATTTAAAAATTTTTTCAAGTAGAAACTGAAAGAGAAAGAAATAGAAGGGAAAGCAGTTCTAGCACCCAGTGGCTCTCAGGTGCCATGCAAGTTTATTAGTGATCACAGTGACTTTCTGAGTAATATAGCCATGCCTCTATATTCATTTGTTTCTGTGAGTAAAGGAGTTAGGAAAAAAAAGTTATTGAATAATAATAAAATTAATAAATGCATTCATACTAACCCTTTTAATCTTAATCTCTTGTCACCTTAAGTGGCACTGCTCTTACCTCCACGTGATGGGGCTGATAACCTGGGAGAGGAAATTAACCCTCCCAGAGCTAAAAGAGCAAAATAAGCAACACAAATCCTCATCCTTCAGGGTCTTCATTGAAGACCCAACCTAATAGTCAGTTGAAAACATAAAAAAAAAAAACTAAGTCAAAAGACAACTGATAGAAACAAATACACAAAATTACCTCTTTCTCATCATCACCACAAGTGAATAAACACTGTAATATGTCTCCCCTTTATTATTATTATTATTATTATTACACAAGAAGGGTTAGAAGGATTAGTTGGAGATTAAAAAATATAAAATGATTATGTTCTGGCAATGTACAGGTTGAAACCACATGTTCTATGCACTCAGAGTTATTACTATATGCAACAAACTTCTGAGGAACACCCATTAAGGTAACTCCCCATGCCACTTTAAACACTTCAAGGGTTGTACTGTAATATCAGAATGGTACCTGCTCCAAATCTCCAAAGAAGAAATATGCATTGAACTAAAAAAAAAAACAGAGAAAGCAATATCATCCCAACCAGAAACCTAATCCTTAGTTTTGACACAGCTAAACCACCAAATCAAATCAAAGCAAGCTACCTAAATTGTCAAACTAGAGCATATTTACCTAATCCATTAAATTATTTCAATTGTGATGGTCCAGCAATCATGGTGAACAACTACTTTCTGACACAACCACTTTCTTTTGGTGGTAATTTAGAAGCTGTAATGGTTTGCATAACAGTTGGTTTTCTTCTTACAGTACGTTCCAATTACCTCCAACCAGGAACTAATGTTACTCAGAATGAGTCCGACAACCTTTTCTTTAACTACCATCTCTCTTACGCCTCTTAGGTGATTTTAATGGTCATACTCCCCCCCCCACGGGGAAGTTCTGAAGCAAACTAATGTGGTCAGATCATAGAACAGACCAACATAATCTCTCCATAAATGTCTAATTTTATTTCCCCACTCATCTAATGCAGCATTATATTTATCTATTTTCTCTCCCTCTCTGATTCCAGTAACTACCTGGAACCCAGTGATTTCTACCTTAACAACAAAGACTCTTTACATAATTAACATTCAAAGGACTTTGCATGTTAGTTATGCAAAATTCCAAGACTGAAACTAGACAATGCAATGCGGAATATATTTGGTTAACTCATTTTATCCAAATATTAGAAATCAATAAACAAAGTGGTAAAACACATCACAGAAAAAAAATTGCGTGCAGCAGATCAGGCAATCAAAGATTCGATACATTTCCAAAATACCCAAAATTATGGTAGTCTACTGAATGTACTGAAGCAAGAAATGAGCAAAACAAAACTTGGGGGAAATAGTGATGCTATTCCACCAATGGAAACCTGATACTGTTTAAACATGCTTGTGCAAAAGCAATGCTTATAAGATGGCAACACAAAAAAAAATTCCTGACTCTGCTTCACTTCAGTAAACAACCCAGTCCACTACCACTAAAGTAGTATGGAATAAATTTTTGCAAAATGTTGGAAATTACCTAAGTCACCCTGAAAATTACATTATAAAGGCCAGACTATAGTTGTACCTATAATAGTTACTAATTTGCTAGGGGTAGGCAAGACATTTGAATAAGTCTCAGCACAAAAACCTATCCATCAGAATTCCTACCAGTTAAAGAATGGAAAAAAATAAACATTTAAAATTTACTTCAAAGGATTAAAGCACTGGTCCCAAAGGAGCTAGTTATTGTTAGTGACTCAATTTTCAAGGAAATGGGAAATAGATCGTGCAAAAAGGATAGGTGGAATGGGACCAGGGTATGTCTGCCAGGGGCAAAAGTTGATGATGTTATAGATCAGATATCATCTTTTAAGGGCACAAAAGGTGATATTGTTGTACATGTTGGCACTAATAACATTAAGTGTAAGAGATCTGCAGATTTACTAAGCAAGTACAGGTCAATGCTGAGAAAAAGTTGTGAGTTAGGGTTAAATTTGGAAGTGTCTGCAATCCTGCCCAGACACAATAGGAGGGAGTATATGATGAGAGCCTTGTCAATCAATTTGGCCCAGGAGAGATTGTGCAAGGCTCAGGGGCCAGAATTTTTCTCAGCGTGGTCTGTGCTTGTTAACAGGAGAAATTGCTTCTACAGGGATGGGATACAGAAGGGGTGCAAGAATATTTGCTGATGCTATCGAGGCAACGTTAGGTGGGTCGGAAAACTGCTAGCTTGGAGGGATCCGTAGACTAATAGATTAACAGTAGCCGAAGCAGAGGTGGAAATAATTCTTGCACTGCTTCTATTGGAATGAGTAGCAACCCAGAAAGCCAGTTGCTGGAGATTTCAGGAACTGCTGGGAGTCATGAAACAAGTAAATACATGGGCTGTGTTGGAGTAACTAAGAGTAAGAACAGGTTCATATATACTTGCATGTACACCAATGCTAGGAATATAGTAAATAAATTTGATGAATTTGAAGTGCTCGTTAAGACATCCGAGATAGATATTGTTGGGATATCAGAGCTGTGGTGCCACTCAGATATAAGGGATACAGAATTGGAATTTGAGGAATACAATGTGTACAGAAAGGACAGATAGGACAGGAAGGGAGGATGGGTTAGGCTGTTAGTTATTGCTTTAGTTAAGAAACACATAAAATCTAATGAAGTGCATCCAGTTGACATAGATGGACTGTGCAATGTTTAGTCAGTTTGGTGTGACATAAGCACTGGGAAAGCAAAAATGAGGGTAGGAGTTTGTTTTAGGCCTAATGAATCAGATGAGTACAATGAATAATGATACAGAGAAATAGCGGGCCAGTAAATCAGAGTGTCTTTTAATAAGGGATTTTAACTTCCCAGATATAGATTGGAATTTGTAGGTTGGTCATTCGCACACTAGCAAGGCTTTTGTGGATTTATTGGATGATTATTTTCTACAGTAGCATGTTAGAGAGGCAACAAGAGGGAGTAACACTCTTGATCTGATTATTAAAAGGCCACCGTAGTGATCAGGCACACAGGTGCATAAGTACACGTGCCTTGAGTAACAGGGGTTCAAGCCCATGACTGCTAAATATGGTGCTGCTTCTTGTATTCTGTCTATCTTGTGAACTCCTCTGACCATTTGGCCATCCTGGAGTATAAACAGAAAATTTATTTAATTTATTTATCAGCAGTGATTATTCATGCATTAAGAATTTAGATGTGGAAATAATGGTATTTCCACCATATATCTGCCTTTAAGCTACCCCATACTTTTTCTCTGTACTGTACTACAGGGAGTACGAAACACAACACCACACTTATCGGCATTCCTTTCCTTTTTTCCCCGCTAGAGCGCATGCTTCTCTGGCACCATATTAAGTAAGGTCAGTAATTATGGTGCAATCCCACCTTTATTAGCTGGGTCACGGCACAACAGGAGGCCGTTACTTGATCAGTTCCTGACCATAATGGGAGATAGAAAGTACAGATAAGAAAGAGGTGCTTGATTATCTTTATCGGATAAGAAGAAATTATGACAATTAAAACAGACTTTAAGGAGTAACCAGAATCTAATAACTGCAGAGTAGATTGTGTTGGGCAGTTCCTTTTGCAGGAATTAGATTTCCGAGTTCAGAGATCAGGAAATCTCACCCAGAACAAATATGAGTTTCATTTTCACATTGATGTAACTCCTTTTTTTTTTGTTGTACTTTTGTCCTCAGATATCAGCCCTGGGAATTTAGTTTCCCCACCAAGACGAGCTCTGGACCAATGGGAGCATGGAAAGTGTAAAAGGGGGGAACCTATTTATACTCAGGCAGGGCAAAGGACGGGGAAGTTTAGACCAAAGGAGAGAGTTGAGAAAAGCAGAGAGAGTCAGTGCAGTTCAGAGGTGGTTTGAGTAGAGAGCTGAGAAAAAAGCAGAGAGTCAGTGCAGTTCATAGTCGGTTCAAATAGAGAGCTTCAAAGAGTGGAGAAAAGGTTCCAGACGGATTGAAGACTGGCCCAGAATATTAGAGAAACCCCATTTCTCCTGACAAGATTGCTGCTTTTTGCCAATTGGCACTCCTTGGCTTGTTTTCTCCTGGATCTTAGAATCATCCCCACGTCAAAACCCTACTCCTCAGAGTGAAGAAGACGAAATTGTGTTACCCAGAAATTACACTGCCCAAAGACCCCCTAGCTGACGTTTTCAGTGGAATGTAATAGGATGAGAGTGATACAGTTGCCATTCCAGAAACAGTTGGACCAAATCATTTATTATAATGATAAGTTTTACTTACTTCTACCCTCTTTTATTAGCATATAAGCATCCCTCCTCATTAGTACATTTATTGATGTAACACGTCATGATACATTACCTTACAAATTAGAGTTTAACTTGTCCAGTTAATCTATTAGTGTTAATGTGTTTACACAAACACAGATATTCACACAAGGTTTAGTGCAGTACCTGTATACTCTTGTGAGAGGAGGATTGTAAACTAGAGTACAAGCAAGATACCACAGGAGGACCACATGAAGATCATAAATATTTCACTAAACCCATATCACTAGTTAGAGACATATAAAGTATCATTCTTATTTATGGTAGTGTGAGAAAAAGACATTCTGTCCATATATATATTATAAATATATCTCTGACGAAGTAGTAACAATAAATTATGTTTTGTTTAAGTATCCTTGCCTCTTACCTGTTATCCTTAGCACAAGATTTATAGTAAAGGAACCATAATTTGTGGCATTCCAAGTCCTGACTATAATAGATAGGGTCTTGGAGTGAAAAACACAATGCTGATCCAAGCTGCAAGTTCTATTTACCATGACACTGAATAGATCTTTAGAGCACAGAGATCATTGTCCTATTGTAAAACCACTAGACTATCGCATAAGTTCAGGCGTGTACTGGGACATGCTTTCATTAAGGTTTAGTAACATCCAAACCATTCGTGGAACTTAGGCAGTGTTCGAAGCATTTTAGGTAATTCAGAATATTAAAGCCCAGCCCCAGCATAATACTGATGCCCAGACAAAAGCCAATGTAACACAGATAAAGGAACCACTAGGTGGCAGTGATCACAGTGTACGGATGTGGGATTTACTCAATGATGTAACTACCATCTGGAGTAAACGGAAGGGTTTTTGCTTTCGTAAAGGTAACTACAGTGTTCTCAGAGATTTTTTAGATTCTATATAGTGGGACCATCTGATGATGTTCCCAAATTATAAATTATTTATTTATTTATTTTTTTTTTTGATTTGGTAGTTGTTGGCGCATCGGCTTCTGTGGCCATATTGCACCTCCCAAGGTTTTTGCAGTACTTTGATCCAAGCCCGAGGTGAGAATCGAACCCGCGACCTTTGGGTTGCCGGGCAGGTACTTTACCCACTCGGCTAGCCCGGTCGGCTTATAAATTATAAATTTATAATTTATAATTATAAATGGGAAGCATTCAAGGAAATAATTTTGGAAGCTACTAGGCATTTGTTTGTTTGTTTGTTATTTGGTTTTTAGGAGCATTAGCAACTAAGGCCATATTGCTTCGGGGATATGCGGTGGTCATTCCCTGACCTTACCACATCCTCTGTATTTGGTGGGCACGAGCTCAAACCCCGGTCTAATCAAGACACGTGTAATACACATTGCTGCTCCTGCCCACCTGGCTACGGAGGCATACTAGGTGTTTTTTTCCAACTAAGAAATACTGCTCTAGGTTTAGGCCCAAATGGACATCAGATGAATTATGAGACTCAGGGCAGAGAAGAAAAATGCATAGGACACATAAATTGTCATGCGACACAGAAGCTTATGGTAGATACAAGCTAATCTGTAATCAAGTCACAAAGGAGGTTAGGCAAGCGAAGGTAAGGCAGATTATGAAAAATCTTTACTTATATAAACTCTAAAAGGAAGGTGATGAATCAGATTGGTCCACTTGATATTAATGGTTTAACTGTAGATGATCATTCTCAGATAGCTGCCAAACTAAATGAGTATTTTGCATCTACATTCACACATGAGGAGTTATTCAAGGAGGAATGGGCCAGATGTTTATCAAACTGTAACAGGGAGTGCAATGTTTTTAATAACTGAGACCAAAGTGGAGGAGAAATTGCTGAAGTTAAACATAAGAAATGCACCTGGAGTAGATAGAACCTATCCAGTTATATTAAAGGAAGTGGCAAAGGAAGTAAGCAGGTCCTTAGCCACAATTATGAGAGCATCCTTGGACTTGGGGGAATTCCACACAGACTGGAGATATGCAAATGTATCTCTTATTCATAAAGGGGGATCGAAGGGTGACACGTGTAATTACAGAACTGTTAGTTTGACTTCTGTTCCAAGGAAAATAATGGCATCACTGGTTAAAGAACAGTTGCAGGATCATCTAGACAAGACAGAAGTAATAATTCAGATACAGCGTGGGTTTGTCAAGGGGAAGCCTTGTCTGACCAATTTAATTTCATACTATGATGTAGTCACAAAGGAACTGGATGCAAAAAATAATGTTGATATCATATACTTGGATTTCAGGAAAGCTTTTGATACTGTGCACATGTAAGACTACTATACAAATTGGAGCAGTATAGCATTAAGGGCAAGTTGCTACAATGAATAAAAGGATGGTTGAGTAGGAGAAGACAGAGAGTGGTAATCAATGGGTACTGCTCTACGTGGACTAATATTTTAGTGGTGTCCCTCAGGGTTCGGTGTTGGGCCCATTGTTGTTTTGTATATTTATCAATGATATTGATGAAGGTATATCAAACTTAATGTCAAAGTTTGAAGATGATACAAAGGTTGGCAGAGTTGTTAATGACAGTATGCTGCTGCAACAGGATCTGGAAAAGTTGTGTAGATGGGCTGAGAAGTGGCAACTGAAGTGTAACATTGACAAATGCAAAGTACTGCATATGGGTAACAGTGACCCCAAAGAAATGTAACAACTATGTGGTGTTACACTCAGGGTAGTGGAGAATGAAAGAGACCTGGGGGTAATTGTGCAGGCAGATATAAAGTTTTCTGAGCAGTGCAGACAGGCTGCCAGAGTAGGTCATGGGATCTTGTCAATGATATACAGGAATTTTGTGAGCAGGGATAAGGAGGTGATTATCCCCTTGTATAAGGCAATGATCAGGCCACACCTTGAGTACTGCATACAGGTCTGGAAGCCTCATTTAGGAAGAATGCAGAGTTGCTAGAATGAGTACAGAGAAAGGCAACAAGACTGGTGAAGGGAACAAAGAGAACAAAACTTAAGCCTTTCTTCACTTATGAAGAAAGGCTTAAGTTATGCAAATTGCAGCCTTTGGAGACTAGGCACCTGCGAGGTGATCTAATTGAGGTGTATAAGGCCTTGAATGGATTGAGTATGCTCAATGCTGATGGGCTTCTTCCTCTTGCTCAGATTACAAACCTGAGGGGGCATAGATTCAAACTGAGAAAAGACAGTTGTAGAATAGATGTGTGGAAGTTTATCTTTAGCCAGTGGGTAGTTGACTGCTGGAACAAACTTCCATCTGTTGCTGTGGAAGTTGATTGCTTAAATAAATTCAAGGCAGAACTAGACAAATATTTGGAATGAATGGATCAGTGAAACGGGAAGGGGTTTTTTTTTTTTTTTTTTTTGGCTGATGCTGTATAAGCTTGTTTTCTTGCATCATGTGCTTCTACTAATGCTAATACTAATCTAAAGTCATACAATAAACTATTTACAAATGAAGAGTTTATTAATGCTTTAACTCTTTCAAAAGTGAGTAAGATAGGACAGACCAAATTCATTATGATATACTAAACATCTGGAGAAATCGTCTGTAGATAATCTCTGCTCTCTTTGTATAACAGAATATTCAAAAAAGAAAACTTTCTGGATTCTTGGCTAAAAGTCATAATTTTAGCTTTCTTGAACTAAGACTGAACTCTTCAAAATAATAACAATAAAAAATAATAAAATATTAATAATTCTTCCCCATAGCCCTAACTAGTTGTCTATGTAAAAGTCCCAGAAAGATTAGTAATGCAAAGTTAACATGGTACCGAGAAGAAAATGATATATATACTAATAAGCATTAGCATTAGCATTAGTAGAGCATTTGATGCAAGAAAGCAAGCTTATGCAGCATCAGCCAAAAAAAAAAAAAAAAAACCACTTCCACTTCACCCCTCTGTTTGTTCAAAATACCTGTCCAGCTGAGACAAACTTATTTAGGCTATCAACTTCCACGACAAGAGATGGAAGTCTGTTCCACCAACCAACCACCCGCTGGCTCAAGGCAAATTTCCGCACATCTATCCTACATCTGTCTTTCCTCAATTTGAATTTATGCCCTCTCAGGTGATTATTCTGAGCAAGAGGAAGAATCCCATCAGCATTGAGCATGCTCAAACCATTCAAGGCTTTATACACCTCTATCAGATCACCTCGCTGGTGCCTAGTCTCCAGACACTGTAATTTACAAAACTTAAGCCTTTCTTCGTAAGAGCACCCCTTTGTTCCATTCACTAATCTTGTTGCCCTTCTCTGTACTCGTTCTAGCAGCTCTACATCCTTCTTGAAATGAGGCCTCCAGACCTGTATACAGTACTCTAGGTGTGGCCTGACCATTGCCTTATACAAGGGAATAATCACCTCCTTATCCCTGCTAGAAAAATTCCTATATATCATTGACAATACACCATGAGCTACCCTTGCAGCCCGTCTGCACTGCTCAGAGAACTTCATATCTGCCTGCACAACCACCCCCAGGTCCCTTTCATTCTATACCACTGTCAGTGTAGTACCACAGTGTGAATTTTGCTATAACAGATCCACACTAGGTCATCTAATTCAAAGGAAACCGATCTTTCAAAATTAGGAAACTGGTATTAATAGATGAGTCTATAAATTAAAAAAAAATAATAATCAAAATAATTTTTAATGAAATTGTTTATTAATATTTTATATTATTATGAGATATAAAATAAATAAAATTAACAAAACAATAATTCAAAAAATTATTTAAAAAAAAACTTCTTTCAGTGAAAATATAAATAATGTCATCAATAAATTTAAAAATTGCAACAATCGGCATCTGTCTTGATGCAATATATATTCCTAAAAAGCAGATGCTATTAATGGTTTCATCATTCAAACATGTACAGAGTTTTATGCAAATTTGGTTTGCTGCTGAAATGCCCTTTTGGATTCTACACACTGGAATTGTAAATAAATAGTTGTACACAAGTTTTAAATTCAAACCTCTTATACTGTTTTCTTCAAAATAAGCAATCTCTTTTTTTAATAGTCTGTTCCAATCCTTGAGATTTTTTTAACATTAGGAATTTGAACTTTAAGTCTTTCTTTTATAGCCAAATGTAATCTGTCTTTCAAGGGCATGTCATAGGAAGAAGTCATTAATATTGTTTTCTGTTCTTTACTGTTATCATTTTATGTGGAAGACAGCACTGAATATACTGCTTCTGTTTCGAAGTTTTCTTTGGAACCTTCTACACATGACAAATGAAGTCTTTTTATTAAATGAGTTACTAATTTTACAAAGGCAGTTTTATTTAGTCATGGAAATAAAGTCAATCCTAATTCACTTCCATCTTGTGATCCAGCATGCAAATACTGAAGAATTTGTGACAGATCTGTGCATCTCTGTGAAACACAGAATTTCAAGGTAGTTTTTAACTGATTGCTTATTTCTAAATTTTGTTTGTGAAGAGTTGTCATTATAAATTTTATTGTTGCATCTGCAGTTAAAAGATTAGAGCATTTGAGACATAGTGCTCCTGCAGCTAATTTGATTGGTAAAAGAGCAGAGATAGTTGCAGACAATAAAGTAAATTCATTATTAAATTTTTTTTCTGGAATTTAAGTCTCTTAATGCCTTTTGGATGAAGTATCTTAACTGATAAAATCTTTTAAGGGCGTAAGTAAATTGCTCCAATGAGTTCTCAAAACAGTAAAGCAATTTCTTTTCCAAATCCTGCATTAACATAAATTTGTAAATATTTTTCATTTTTAGTAGGTGAACATCTAAAAATTTAACTATTTTTCATATTTTTGCAATGAGTGGGGAAAGTTCACTGTGTGCCTGTAAAATCTGTCTCTATGGTTAAACTATTACAAAACTATTGCCAACATCATCATTGTCTTCATCATACATATGTTCACTATTATATAATTCATGTTTATCAATTATTTTGTTGTTTTGTTTCGATTTATAGCATTAGCATTAGTAGAGGCATTTGATGCAAGAAAGCAAGCTTATGCAGCATCAGCCAAAAAAAAAAAAAATAAATAAATAAATAAAAAATAACCACTTCCACTTCACCCCTCTGTTCGTTCGAAATACCTGTCCAGCTGAGCCTTAAACTTATTTAGACTATCAACTTCCACGACAAGGGATGGAAGTCTGTTCCACCAACCAACCACCCGCTGGCTAAAGGCAAATTTCCTCACGTCTATCCTACATCTGTCTTTCCTCAATTTGAATTTATGCCCTCTCAGGTGATTATTCTGAGCAAGAGGAAGAATCCTATCAGCATTGAGCATGTTCAAACCATTCAAGGCTTTATACACCTCTATCAGATCACCTCGCTGGTGCCTAGTCTCCAGACACTGTAATTTGCAAAACTTAAGCCTTTCTTCGTAAGAGCACCCCTTTGTTCCATTCACCAATCTTGTTGCCCTTCTCTGTACTCGTTCCAGCATCTCTACATCCTTCTTGAAATGAGGCCTCCAGACCTGTATACAGTACTCTAGGTGTGGCCTGACCATTGCCTTATACAAGGGAATAATCACCTCCTTATCCCTGCTAGAAAAATTCCTATATATCATCGACAATACACCATGAGCTACTCTTGCAGCACGTCCGCACTGCTCAGAAAACTTCATATCTGCCTGCACAACCACCTATACATCCATAACCATCAAATGAATTCCATGAGCAGGGCAAACCTGCTGTTATGCATCAATGAACCTTCCAATTTTAGTCATAAATGATGCTCCATCTGTTGTAACACAGACTATATCTGCAAAAATGTGGAGACCGTGAGCACCAGCAGCATGATGCAAGTGCACCCCCATTGGATTTCAAAGTAAAGCACAATTTTTAATATTTTCATTAATATGTTAAAACATTAAAACAATACAAATTCTACAAGAAATGTTGGCTTGGCTGTACATGTAAATCGATCAAACTTAACTTAATTAAGATATTGCATGTATTCAAAAATTTGATGAACAAAAAAATTCATTCCCACATGCACCACCTTGCAAAATATCCTGCCGGTGCCCATGGTGGAGACCATGGTCTTCTAATTTCTCATCAACAAGTTGTATACACTTTTCTGATGTGAAAGATGCTAGCAGACTCTCATGCACACAAACTAATCCAATGTTATAAAAGGTACCATTGGTGGAATGGATGTTTATATTTAAGTAGTGCCTATTTCTGATAGAATTCCACTCATCACAAGTCAAGCTGAACCTTTTTTTCTTTAGCCAATGATTTCAGATATATCAATAACTAAAATATTGTGCACATTTTTATTGTAATTCAGAACCACATTTCTTATAATACTATCAGGTTTCGGCAATATCAATAAACTGTCTTGCAATTAAACCTTTTCTGATATCAACAGATGTACAAAAGATATTAAAAGGCAAACTATCACAAGCTGTCATACAAGCTAATACTTCTGATAAGGTTTCCTTCTTTATCACCTTTAAAGTAATTTGTTATTAAAGATTGAGATTGAAATGGTAGCTTAGCTTGTTTAGATTAACTTGGTTCATTTTAATTGTCATCTATATTATGTATTGTCTTTAAGTGAGTATGCAGTCCGCTTGTAGATTCACCTCCACAACATATTTCTTTTGAGCAATTCTTACAATTTGTCAGCCATACACAATTTTTAACTTTCTTTTCTTGCTCTCTAAATACATGTACTCAGTCCATGATGGCTATTTATTTTCTAAATATAAATGGGACAAATTGATTAAGTAACTTGATAATTAAAACTTAATTACCTAAACAACTTACAGCTTTATTTATTCAATCTTACTTTTTCTTCTTATCATTGTCACTGCAGCTGCATATTATCGTATTATCATATAATATACTTATAATACAACTAATTGTAACACAAATACTTTTCACACTTGACAGATCAAAGACTGCTACTAAGAAATAAGTACTTGTAATTGATGCGAGGTAGTGGTGCATTAGTCTGTGTAGATAAGTTAGTTCACTGCAGCTAGTGATATGAAAATTAAATAAATACTTAAATATCAATACTTTTTAACAAATACTGGTATTTAAATACTGAAAAAAATTGACCAGGATCCTAGTATTGCAATCACTAATTAAGGTTTAACGGACATCTTCTAATGCTTTATCAAAGAGAAATTGACAAGTACACATACAATCCTCCCTCTCACATATTTTTCCATCAGGAAGGAGTTCTGCAATGATCAGTCTTGAATGCTACATTATTTGCAATCATAATAAATACTATCAACAAACAATTGCCATTGGCTATATCAAATGCTATTTACGTGGATTGTTTCACTATTTTCTGTCACTCATATAAAATGAGGGAAACTAAAAACAGCTAAAACGTGCTATGAATAATGTCTGTTAATGAGCTTTAAATAATGGTTTCAGATCCACTCAAAAAACAATTAATTTTTCTGCCAGAAATGCAATTTACATCCAGACCCCAAACTAAAACTCAACAGGGAAATTATTCAAAATTACTCTAGATCACACACACACACACACACACACACACACACACACACACACACACACACACACACACACACACACACACACACACACACACACACACACACACACACGGCGACTCCGTAGCCAGGTGGGAAGGAGCAGCAGTGCGTAGCACACGCTTCTTGATTAGACCGGGGTTCGAGCCCGTCACCACCAAATACGGAGGATGCGGAAAGGTCAGGGAATGACCACCGCATATCCTGGAGCAATATGGCCTTAGTTGCTAATGCTCCTAAAAAAAAACCAAATAACAAACAAATAACACACACACACACACACACACACACACACACACACACACACACACACACACACACACACACACACACACACACACACACACCCCCTCTGTGGAGCTGGTACACTTACTCATCAGCAACTGTATCAAACATTTCTTTGGTCTAAATTAGATTATGATTCCCCAGTATGCGATTCAGCAAGGAAAAGTGTACTCTCCTCCAGGGATGTATTGCTAAAAAAAAATAATATCGGAACGCTCTTTGTAAAAAAAATAGTACTGGAATGCTCGATCTTCAGAAGACTATATAATAACACCACATCAACTGTACAGTAACTGAATCAGACTTCAGACTCATGGTTCATAGAACAACCAGTTCTAATGTTCAGCTCATTGCGAATCAAAATGCAGCATTCACACGCATCACAGTATATCTCATTCATTGGACCTCTTTATCTAACACATTGTACTTTAGTAAGAAACATTCAAGTTTCATTGTGAAATTTATATTTTTGTTTTTAAATAAATTTTTAAAGAAATCTATTAATTTTAAAGATTACTATTAATATATATTTTTAGTAGCAATGGATAAAAATAGATATTTCTCCCTTCCCTTTGATTATGCCATTGTTTCATAATATTAGGTGTATAAATTTAATGATTTTCTATTATGACATTTAGAAAAAAGTACCGAAACTTTGTTCCAGCCTGAATACACCACTGCTCTACTCATTTAGATCTAGTACATCGCAGTGGGATCCATATTAACACAGGTATATATCAGGCATCTCCAATCAGATACCCATACATAGAGGCACATATAGCACCTCTAACCCTTCAATGTAAACAATTAAATTGTGCTATGCTTATAAAATCTGATCAGTGCCCAATAACCCAATCCAATTCCATGGTTAGCAACCCTTTCCCTAAAGTAATCAACCTGAGCAATAGAGTTATTTCTTTCCCCCCTTGAATTAGAAATCCTAAACTTAGGTCTTAATTTTGCACTAATCCCCACAAAAATTCAATATCTAGATTTCTTGCCCAACTGAATAACAGTTTCCAAAATATAAAAACACCAGCAACAATATACTTAGTGTCATTTGAAATTATGAATGCGCTACATAAAAACAAATATAATTAAGTGTTCAAATAATAAATCTATCAGCAACCCACTGAAAAACCCTCTCCCAACTAAATGAGACAGCAATATACATATAACAAAAGCAGATAAAGGGAACACCATTGTAGTAATTAATACTATAGATTACAATAGTAAACTACCCATCATACTAGCTGATAATAATACTTACTCTATAAGCAAAAAATAACCTACCAATAGTATTGCTAATAAGATAAAGACAAAACTTAAGATTCCTAAAATCAGAAAATAAAATAGAAGAAAGCTTATTCAAGAACCTACTTCCTGATAACCCTAAACCCCTGACCTTATTCAGTAACATAAATGTCTACAAAGAAGGATGTCCCATTAGACCCACTGTCAGAGTGAAAACACACTGTGGACACAATGTAGCACAGTGGCTATTAGCATAATTATCCCAATTCTCTCAAATAACCCAAAAACATACGCCTCATTAACCACTGATCTGCTAATTTCATATAATGTAGACAACATGTTTCTCAATATCCCTCTAGATGAAACAAAAACCATAATACAACAGCAAATTGGCCGAGTTATTAGACTCATTAATTCCCTACCATGAACACAAAAGATATCCTGGATTTAATTGATCTTTCATTTTGGGAAGGCTACTTCAAATTCTCCAACATGCTACACAAATGAAAAGTTGGACTAAGCATGGGAAATCCTCTCTTTTTCTCTCTCTCTCTCTCTCTCTCTCTCTCTCTCTCTCTCTCTCTCTCTCTTTCCCCCTCCAGCAGAAATCTTCATTTAGCATTAGCATTAGTAGAGGCATATGATGCAAGAAAGCAAGCTTATGCAGCATCAGCCAAAAAAAAAAATAAAAAAACTTCCACTTCACCTCTCCGTTCATTCAAAATACCTGTCCAGCTGAGCCTTAAATTTATTTAGGCTATCAACTTCCACAACAGTGGAAGGAAGTCTGTTCCACCAACCCACTACCCGCTGGCTAAAGGCAAATTTCCGCACATCTATCCTACATTTGAATTTATGCCCTCTCAGGTGATTATTCTGAGCAAGAGGAAGAATCCCATCAGCATTGGGCATGCTCAAACCATTCAAGGCTTTATACACCTCTATCAGATCACCTCACCAGTGCTTAGTCTCCAGACACTGTAATTTGCAAAACTTAGGCCTTTCTTCATAAGAGCAACCCTTTGTTCCATTCATTAATCTTGTTGCCCTTCTCTGTACTCGTTCCAGCAGCTCTACATCCTACTTGAAATGAGGCCTCCAGCCCTGTATACAGTACTCAAGGTTTTTTTTTTTTTTTTTATGAAAACCCCAAACACGAAAGGTATCAAAACCTATAGTACTTAGTACCGTGCATGGGTTGAAGGAGAAGTATGGGGGGGGGATGCCGGAAACTTTGCTCTAGAGACTAAACATGGGTTTCACCACTTCAAGCCTCCAATAAGCAAAGTGGTGGTATTTCACCGGTTGATGAAAGTCATCTACCACCTACAGTTGTAACCTGACCATTGCTTTATACAAGGGAATAATCACCTCCTTATCCCTGCTAGAAAAAATCCTGTATATCATTGACAAGACACCATGAGCTACTCTTGCCGCCCGTCTGCACTGCTCAGAGAACTTCATATCTACTGCACAATTACCCCCAGGTCCTTTTAATTCTCTACCACTGTCAGTGTAGTACCACAGAGTTGATATGTTACTCTGGGGTTGCTGTTTCTCATGTGTAGTACTTTACATTTGTCAATGTTAAACTTCATTTGCCACCTCTCAGCCCATCTGCTCAACCTTTCCAGATCCTGTTGCAGCAGCATAGGGTCAGTAATGTCCTTAACAACACTGCCAACCTTTGTATCATCTGCAAACTTGGACATTAAGCTTGATATACCATCATCAATATTATTTATAAATACAGAAAACAATAATGGACCCAACACTGAACCCTGAGGGACTCCACTAATAACATTAGTCCACGATGAGCAGTGTCCATTGATTACTACCACTCTCTGTCTTCTCCCCTTCAACCACCCCTTTATCCATAGCAGCAATTTGCCTCCAATGCCACACTGCTCCAATTTGTGCAGCAGTCTTCCATGTGCAACAGTATCAAAAGCCT
Organism: Mastigoproctus giganteus; assembly: GCF_048544385.1. Lineage (NCBI taxonomy): Eukaryota > Metazoa > Arthropoda > Arachnida > Uropygi > Thelyphonidae > Mastigoproctus > Mastigoproctus giganteus. The sequence continues at coordinate 90,662,828 of NC_143575.1, read as the reverse complement.
TTCTAAGATCCAAATATATAATATCAAAGTTATTCCCTGCATCCAGTTCTTTTGTGACTACATCATAGTATCCAATCAAATTGGTCAGTCAAGACCTGCCCTTAACAAAACCATGCTGCGTCTGAGCTATAACTGAATTCTTGTCTAGATGATCCTGCAGTGCTTCTTTAACCAGTGCCTCCATTAATTTACCTGGAACAGAAGTTAAACTCACAGGTCTATAATTACTTGTGTCAGCCTTCGATCCTCCTTTGTGAATTCGGGTCACATTTACACATCTCCAGTCTATAGGTACCTCCCCTAAGTCCAAGGAAGCTCTCATAATTATGGCTAAGGGTTTGCTTACTTCCTTTGCTGCCTCCTTTAATATAACTGGATAGATCCCATCCACCCCAGGTGCCTTTTTTATGTTTATCCTCAACAATCTCTCCTCCACTTTCCTCTCAGTTATTACAAAATCATCCAGCTCACTGCCAATGTTTACTTTACCTACATCATTCTCCTTCCTGAATAACTCCTCATGCGTGAATGTAGACGCAAAATACTCGTTTAGATTGTTAGCCACCTGAGCAGGATCCTCAACAGTTGAACCATCGTTATAAAGTGGACCAATCTGATTCATCCCCTTCCATCTAGAATTTACATAAGTAAAGAACTCTTTGCTGTTTTTCTTTGCATCCCTTGCCAAAGATTTCTTGTAATCTGCCTTCACCTGCCTAACCTCCTTTGTAACTTGATTACAGATCAACTTATTTATTTGTTATTTGGTTTTTTTTTTAGGAGCATTTGCAACTAAGGCCATATTGCTCCGGGATATGCGGTGGTCATTCCCTGACCTTTCCGCATCCTCCGTATTTGGTGGTGACGGGCTCGAACCCCGGTCTAATCAAGAAGCGTGTGCTACGCACTGCTGCTCCTTCCCACCTGGCTATGGAGGCACCATAGATCAACTTATATCTGTCATAGGCTTCTGTGTCACATGTTAATTTATATGTATCCCATGCATTTTTCTTCTCTGCCATATGTCTCATTCGTTAATCTGACATCCATTGAGGCCTAAACCTTGAACAATATTTCTTAGTTGGTATGTAAAGCCTAGTAGCTTCCAAGATAAGTTCTTTGAATGCTTCCCATTTTGAATTTGCTGTTGGTAACATCATCAGTTGGTCCCGCTGTATAGAATTTAAATACTGTCTCAGACCATCGTATTTGCATTTAAGAAAGCAATAACCCTTCCCTTTACCCCTGATGGTAGTTACCTCTTTGAGTAAATGCCACTTCAGCACACTGTGATCACTGCCACCTAGTGGTTCCTTTATCTGCAGATTCTTAATGCATGAAGAATCACTACTGATAATCAAATCAAGAGTATTACTCCCTCTAGTTGCCTCCCGAACATGCTGATGTAGAAAACAATCATCCAATAAATGCACAAAAGCCTTGCTAGTGTGTGAGTGACCAACCCACAAATTCCAGTCAATATCTGGGAAATTAGAATCCCCCATTATAAGACTCTCTGATTTACTGGCCCACTCTATTTCCCTGTACAGTTTCTTATTATACTCATCAGAGTCATTAGGCCTATAGCACACTCCTACTCTCAATTTTTATCTCCCAATGCTTATGTCACACCAAACTGACTCGACACTGCACTGTCCAGTGATGTCGACTGGCTTCACTTCCTTGGATTTTATGTTTCTTAACTACTAGCATAACCCCTCCTCCCATTTGATGACATAACCTTAGACAATTTCTCTATAAAACCCAAATACTGGGGTAGATATATCGATGATATTCTGACCATTTGGCCACATGGGTTAGAGGAATTAAATAATTATCTAAATACTGTACATACATGCATAAAACTTAAAATAGAATTATAGAAAGACAGTAGTCTACCATTCTTAAATTCTTGTTAAAGAAGCATAATAACTCTCCTAATAGAAGTATGCAGAAAACAATAGACAAGACAATATCTATAATAGGGAAGCAAGAAACACAAAGAAGTCTATAATAGATTATATTATCATTAATGAAAATTTAAATAACAAAATTAGAGACACTAGAGTATTCAGAGGTAGTGAAATTGACAGTGATCATTACCTAGTAGAAAGCAGTTTCAAAATAAAAAGAAATTATCTTAATAAAAAGAAGAAAATACCAACAAACTACCTTACTTGGCCAGCAATAATTACATCAAAATGGGGAAAGCTATACAGCATCCATCTAAGTGCAAGGAAACCCCTTTGTATCCAAACAAAAGAATTCACAACAGATCTAAATCTGAACTTTGATGAAGTTACTGTTTCTTGAAAACTGGAACAAAAAGACTACCTCTTCCTTAATCTATCAACAGTTACATGTGGCTCATCATTGTTTTTTTTTTTTTTTTTGAACAGTTTATACTGACTCCAAACAAAATTGCTGGTGGGCTCTGAAAAGCTTTTTTCAGAAAAAAAAATACCATGTTATAAAATCCATTAAAATGGAGCATCCATTAGAATGTATAAACAGTCAAATTATACAAAATTAGTCAAATGTTTGCCTTTCTTAAAACACCTGAATCCACTTATGGATTCTGAACCTGGAGCATTATGGCAATGACTTCCAACCAACCAGCACCCAACCATCAAGAATAATGGATAAAACACAGATTCATTCAATAAGGATCTATTCAGATATGAATGTAAGCAACTGGTAGAGCAGAATTTGATTCATGAATGTAGTGGTAAAGTGACTCATTCTTACTACTAGATTATAAATCGAAAGTTGTAAGTACACTAAACAATATCACACAGAGATATCACTTACCTGCAAGTGACTGAAGAGTTCCAGGCCGCTGTTTAGAATCAGTTCTGTCTTCAAACTCTAAATTTGCAGGTGTTACATCTTGTCCAGCTTTGGCAGGTGAAAATTCCAATATTCCTGTACCACTGTATCCACGCCCTTCATCTTCTTCATCATCACTTGATATCATTTTCTGAGGCTTCCGTTTCCGTCGGGCTCGAGGATACTGGTAGGCATAGATTCGAGGGTCTTCTGAAGGAAAGCAGTACTGTTAAAAATTCCACGGCCAAAAATTCTTGTCTTTTAACACAAAGTAATATACACAATAGGGAATAAAATGGCAAATTCTTTTGTTTACTAAACTGCTATATTTCTGATAATTTTCACTCTTAAACAGAAATTCAGATGGAAAAGCAATGTCTACATTTTTTTAAAAAATATTTCAGCTAGTCTCTTTTTGAATCTATAGAAAATGTGAAACATTTATGAAGATTATTGAATCGTCAATCCATCATCTACTATAGTTACAGTCATCTAATTAGATATATGGGAGAAACCAAGTCACATTAAGAAGCTTGATTAACTTTTATGTAGTGGCATTCTTCAAAGAGTCATGGATGTGTTTGGGCCATTTTGTCATTTATTCAATGTAAATTTTTCAATGGTGTGAGAAAATAACACTACTCTACATTATGTTTATCTGTCTTTACTACTTTGGAAGGTACCTCCGTAGCCAGGTGGGAAGGAGCAGCAGTGCGTAGCACACGCTTCTTGATTAGACCGGGGTTCGAGCCCGTCACCACCAAATATGGAAGATTCGGAAAGGTCAGGGAATGACCGCCGCATATCTCGGAGCAATATGGCCTTAGTTGCTAATGCTCCTAAAAAAAAAAAAAAACCAAACCAAAGCGCTCTGTAGCCAGGTGGGAAGGAGCAGCAGTGTGTATCACACGCTTCTTGATTAGACCGGGGTTCAAGCCCATCACCACCAAATACAGAGGATGCGGAAAGGTCAGGGAATGACCACTGCATATCCCCGGAGTAATATAACAAACAAAAAAAACTACTTTGGAATACTATTACCCTTCCACACAGTTAAAAATGACTACTTTTATCCATAAGTTGCTCTAAATGGGAGACAGGAGAGACCGTTTCCACAGGAATGGAATACACTTAAATAGAAAGGGTGCAAGAATATTTGCTGATGCTATCGAGGCAGTGTTAGGTGGATCGGAAAACTGCTAGCTTGAGGGGATTCACAGAATAATAGATTAGCAGTAGCTGCAGCCAGAGGTGAAAGTGATTCTTGCGTTGCTTCTATTCAAACGAGCAGCAGTCGGGAAAGCAAGATGCTGGGAATTTCAAGGACGACTGATGGGAGTCATCATGGAACAAGCAACTAAGAGTAAGAATAGGTGCATGTATACTTGAACAAATGCTAGGAGAATAGTAAATAAATTTGATGAACTTGAAGTGCTGGTGAAGACATCAAAGGCAGATAGTGTTGGGATATTGGAGATATGGTGTCACATAGGGAACGCGGAATTGGAATTTGGGGAGTACAATGTGTACACATTGTACTTCCCATTGTACAGAAAAGATACACAGGATAGAAAGGGAGGAGGGGTCATGCTGTTAATTAAGAAACACAAAACCCAAGGAAGTGCATCCAGTTGACATGGGTGGACAGTGCAGTGTTGAGTCAGTTTGGTGTGACATAAGCACTGGGAAAGCAAAGTTGAGAGTAGGAGTGTGTTATAGGCCTAATGACTCTGATGAGTACAACTCTACAGAGATGAGAACAACTCTACAGAGAAATAGAGTGGGACAGTAAATCAGCTTGTTTTATATTGGAGAATTTTAACTTCCCAGATATAGACTGGAACTTGTGGTTTGGTCCCTCACAGACTAGCAAGACTTTTATGGATTTATTGGATGATTGTTTTCTACAACAGCATGTTCAAGATGCAACCAGAGGAAGGGCGTAATAGCCTTCATCTGATTATCAGCTGATTATTCATGCATTAAAAATCTGCAGATAAAGGAACCACTAGGAGGCAGTGATCGCAACGTACTGATGTGGGATTTACTCAAAGTTGTAACTACCATCAAGGGTAAAGGGAAGAATTTTTGCTTTCGTAAAGGTGACTACAGTGGTCTCAAACAGTTTTTTAATTTTATACAGTGAGACCAAGTGATGATATTATCAACAGCAAATTCTAAATGGGAAGCATTCAAGGAATTAATCTTGGAAGCTACTAGGTTTTCATACCAACTAAAAAATACTGTTCAAGGGTTAGGCCTAAATGGATGACAGATGAACTAATGAGACTCGTGGCAGAAAAGAAAAATGCATGGGATGCATATAAATTATCATGAGCCACAGATGCCTATGGTAGATATAAGATAGCCTGGAATCAAGTGGCAAAGGGGAATAGGCAAGCAAAGGCCCAGGGTCCTGAGCTGGATATCATCATTCTTCTCTTGGTGATTCCCTTCTACTTTTGACTCTCTCTCTCTCTCTCTCTCTCTCTCTCTCTCTCTATCTTTTCGGGGTAACTCGGGAATTTTTGTTTTGGCTGGTGCAGCATAAGTCTCAGGCTTCCTTGTGCTATATAGCTAATTATAATTAATAATAATAAAAAAAAGTTAAATTTACAATATAACATAATTGAAAAAAAATAGTATTTTAAAACTTCATATCTCAGAACCAGAAAGATGTATCCTGGTTCTGGTTCAGAACCATCAATGATTAGATTTTTCATTAACATTGTTAAGCTTTAGTTCTTTGACATACACATACTACCCAATCACCTGTAATTATAGCATCATTAATGTCAGTTAGGTTGATTTGCATCTTGGTAGAAATTGAATTTAGGGTGTATGTCTGCATAGAGTTAGATACTGAGTACTGTATTATGCATTACACTTTATAAGTTTTCAAGACTTAAAATAACAAACCCATCATCATCATGTCTCTTATATTTCACAAGATATTATATTTTAATTTTAAAATATTTCATAAATAATTCTTGAAACACAAATGTATTAAATTAATTTAGGAATGAACAGATTTTTTTATTTTTCGATTAATTACTTGTTTCTAGATTATAATTTGGATGGCCATGGGTTAGCTTGCTCGCACAAAAGTAAGAGGATTCTAGATTCAAGCCCACATGCTGCTGTGAAAAAATGCACAGTGCACAAAAAAGAATAAAAAATTGTGACCCCCTCTTAATGAAATATATGTATACAGCCACAATGCACTGTAAACCCTTCTGGCCATGGCCATTTCAAGAGTAAACTGAATTTATTTTATTTATCTTTAAGAACTTATATTAATACCTATACTTCTACTACTTTCAATTAGGAAAAATCAGTAAAATCCAGTTTTAGGACATCCTTTGTTCCTTCCTTATCTTCTTTGTCTACAAATATTTTGGTAATCCTCTCCATTTTTTAGTACAACAATGAATTAGCAAAGAAGAACTACTGTATAATACTTACCATCCTCTGGTGAGCTGGCAGGCCGAACAGGCTGTTTGTTTCTGAATAGATCGGGATCCACTCCCGCCTGTTCTTCCTGAAATTAAAGTGCTAGGATTGTTATAAACAGTCCATTTGCTAATCAAGATATTAAATTAAGTTAGCTTTTATCATTATTACATCCTGATAAATGATTGAACAATCTGTCCATTTTCAAACATTTCAGTTAATTTTTAAATATTTCCCTTCCATATTCAAGTTTAACATCTTTCCCTTGAATAATTGGGGCAAAAATTTTTTTATTATCTTTTATTATATACATACAGGGTGTCTGATAAGTGACCCCCTAAATGACTGTAAATTGACTTTTCAAATTACTGTAACTTACCTATATTTTAAGTGATTTTGATGAAAAAAACATTAAATGATTCACTTTTCCTTGAGGTTTTGAAAGTTAATAGTTTCTTTTATAGGTGGATCATGCCTTGAATTTTGAGTGTGCAAGACAGGGCCAAAATCAAAGCCTATTTATGAAGTTTAAGGACCCATTATAAGAATTCATAGGAGACAAATGGCTGAATGTGGATTCCATGCAACACTGAATGCAAAAACAATAAAAAATTGCCATCAGAGGTTAATGACCACAAGCTGTGTCACTGACAGGAAGAGAAGAGGAAGGCCATCAACCTTGCAGACTCCAGCCAACGTTTTAAAAGTAACTGAGATATTCTCAACAAGCCCATAGAAATCAGTGTGTGAAGGAGCTCACAAAAGACTTTTCTGTTATGCAGTTTTGATCAAACTCAGGATAGAACTGTCTTTCAAAATATGGAAGCCACATTATATTCAACAACTGTTTCCTATGACTGGGATGAAATTTACAGAAATTCCATTACTGGGAAAGAAAATCTGGACATGTGTACCAAAAAGGCTCAGTGTAATCCAAAGGTAACAACCTGACATGGTATCATATCATCCATCATTGGACCTTTCATTCTTTGAGACACAATGAATGCCAAAAGACACCTTGAAATGTTGCAAGATCACACGTGATAATTATTTCACAGTGGGACAATACTGAAACTCTTAATTTTATGCAGGATGGAGCATACCCTCCTTTAAAAATGATGTTTGTACATGGCTGCATAATCATTTCTCAGGGCAGTGGATGGGCAAATGTGATGTGCATGAATGGCCTTCCCACAGCCTGGAGCTGGTGTCTTGTAATTTTTTGTATGGGGGTGAGCCAAGGAAGAGGTTTACCATAAGAAACATGCAGCTTCGATGAACTGGAAGTAACAACCACCAATGTGCTCACAGACATTCCAATTAACTTTTCATAATAGGCAGGAGCGAATGTACCAGTTTGTTTAAAGAAATGTGTCAAAATTCTGGTCACGTATAGAATTCTAAAATGTAATGTCAAAACCCTCAATAAATTATGAATCATTTAATGTTAGTTTCACTAAATTAGTTAAAACATAAATAAGTTACAATAATTTAAAAATAGGAAGTCACTTATCAGATACACTGTATTTTGACAAAGTGATGACATACATGAAGCAAGCTCCTACCCCAGAAGAGATAAAATATAAAGTAAATAAACCAAAAAATCCACAGGCATCCTAGAGGCCACTCTTAAAAGTGCAAATAAGGGTTTAGGCAGGTACACAGGATTCAAATTCACCTTTATTAAAATAAAATTCTTCCCACTCTTAAACATGTTATCCACCCAACTCCAATATTTCTAGAAAAGTCTAGTCTTTGGTTTCCTAATTAGAAAAATTTCACAGTTATCCCATAATTATCTAGCAATCAGGTGATAAAAGTGTAAAATGCTAGATACTCTGTTGGAAAAGTCATTTTCCTAGGAAACTGAACAGTTATTTATTATTATTTTTTTTTTTTTTTCTGAACTCATTTCAGCTTTCACATAGAGAATTGATAGCTGGCTGATAATTTCTAGCATATGAATTTCTGAATATTTCAGCACACTGTCAGACTTTCAGAAGAGATACTGAATTACACTATAAACATAGGCCAAAATGCTAATTTTTAGTTGTAGTTTAATTATTTTGTTGGGAAATCAGTGCACATAACCACTTAAGTTACAGAAGTATTTTTAATAACTGTTGTGTTAGTGAACATGCTATTTCATTTACGATGCTGACAGGATTATTGACTAAGGGGAAAAAAAAAATCAATGAGAAATATTCATAAATGTCCATGCTGAAAAGTTCTAATTTTGTGTGAAATTCATCACCAATAATTAATATACAACGAATGCCAGTCCAAACAGATTAATATTTGAAAATATCATTTCAGCATATTTTTGTGATTTTTTTTTTTATCATGGAAATTCAAAAAGATGAAAATACTAATATGCGGCAAAATCATAAGCTTCTAAATATTCCATGTGAAAATTAGCAAACACAATCACTTAGATTAAAAAAGTATTTTTTTTTTATTTAATAGCTACTAACATTCTGAATATAATATTTCAATTTTCCAGTAATTATAACATTACTCACAAGAAAAAAATCGCTGAAGACATTCATAAATACCTATGCAAGAAGCCACTCAATCACCAGAGGATCAAACTGACTGAGTGTGATCAATAGCTTAACAAATAAGAATGAGTTACTTGCTAAATGTAAAGACTAGTCTACTGAATCTAGTAGTAGTAGTAGTAGTAGTAGTGGCAAATGATGAAAGAAAGCAAGCTGAAGGCAAAATTCTGCACATCTATCCTGCATCCATCCATCCTCAACTTGAATTTATTGCCCCTCCCCCACATTTGTACTCTCAGAAAGAGGAAAAATGCCATTAACATTTAGCTTAATCAATCCATTCAAAGCCTTAAACACCTCAATCAGACCAATCAGTGGCTAGTCTCCAGAAGCTGCAAATCACAGAACTGAAGTCTTTCTGGGTAAAGGCAACCTTTTGTTGCTTACTCTACTCTGCACCTGTTCCAGCAGATCTACCTCCTTCCTAAAATGAAGCCTCCAGACCTGTATAAAGTGCTCAAAATGTGGCCTAGCCATGTCCCTTGTACAAAGGAATATTCACCTCCTTTCCCTGCTAGCAAAGTTTCAGTATGGCATTGACAAAACCTCATTAGCTGCCCTGGTAGCATGTCTGCACTCTTCAGAGAATTTCATATCTGACCACACAATCACACCCAGGTCTTTTTTATTTTTACCACCCTGAATGTAGTACCACACAGATGATAAGTTACTCTGGGATTACTGCTACCCACCTTGCATTTGTCAATGAAGTTCAACTGCCATTTCTCAGCCCATTGACCCAATTTTCCTAGATCTTGTTGCAGTAGCTCACCCTGATTATTGTCATTAACCACTCTGCCAACCTTTGTATCATCTGCAAACTTAAAAATTATGCCTGATATACCTTCATGATATACTGCTACCCACCTTGCATTTGTCAATGAAGTTCAACTGCCATTTCTCAGCCCATTGACCCAATTTTCCTAGATCTTGTTGCAGTAGCTCACCCTGATTACTGTCATTAATCACCCTGCCAACCTTTGTATCATCTGCAAACTTAAAAATTATGCCTGATATACCTTCAATATCATTAATTAATAATTTCATAATTAATAATCTCAAGTTGTTATTACTTTGATTCCCCAAAATCTTTTTTTCTTTTGCATTATGATTTCTGTTTGTAAGGGTAAGTGATGCAAAAATGAGCTTCTAGCTTAATTCCAGGCAGAATATGTACCTTACTTTACAGAATGCTGCCATTGTCCTTCCCTGGGTTAGGTAAGATGTTTCTTGTTCATTCTTATTTAATATATTTAATTTATACAGTGGTTGTCACACTACATTTTAATTGTATTTGAACAAGTATCTCTCATCCCTGTTTTTTTTTGGCTGATGCTTTATAAGCTTGCTTTCTTGAATCATTTGCTGATACTTATACTAAAAAAATAGTGAAAGTGAACAAGCAGTGTTCTTAGCAGAAGTTACCTTAGAGCTCCAGATGAAACTCCAATGTAATATTTTCTACAGGAGTGTTCACATGTGCATCAGCAGACCACAGGGAGTTGTATGGCATGGGTTTTCTTGGCAGAACTTCTGCTTATTTGGGGAATACAATGTGTATAGAAAGGATAGACAGGACAGGAGGGGAGGAGGGGTTATGCTATTAGTTAAGAAACACATAAAGTCCAAGGAAGTGAAGCCAGTCGACATCGATGGACAGGGCAGTGTCGAGTCAGTTTGGTGTGACATAAGCATAGGGAAATCAAAATTGAGAGTAGGAGTGTGCTATAGGCCTAATGACTCTAATGAGTATAATAAGATATTGTACAGGGAAATAGAGTGGGCCAGTAAATCAGAGAGTCTTATAATGGGGGATTTTAATTTCCCAGATATTGACTGGAATTTGTGGGTTGGTCACTCGCACACTAGCAAGGCTTTTGTGGATTTATTGGATGATTGTTTTCTACATCAGCATGTTCGTGAGGCAACAAGAGGGAGCAATACTCTTGATCTGATTATCAGTAGTGATTCTTCATGCATTAAGAATCTGCAGATAAATGAACCACTAGGTGGCAGTGATCACAGTGTGTTGAAGTGGGATTTACTCAAGGAGGTAACTACCATCAGAGGTAAAGGGAAGGGTTTTTGTTTTCGTAAAGGCGACTATGATGGTCTGAGACAGTATTTAAATTCTATACAGTGGGACCAACTGATGATGTTACCAACAGCAAACTCAAAATGGGAAGCATTCAAGGAACTAATCTTGGAGGCTACCAGGCTTTACATACCAACTAAGAAATATTGTTCAAGGTTTAGGCCTAAATGGTTGTCAGATGAACTAATGAGACATGTGGCAGAGAAGAAAAATGCATGGGATACATACAAATTAATGGGTGACATGGAAGCCTATGATAGATATAAGTTGGTCTGTAACCAAGTCACAAAGGAGATTAGGCAGGCAAAGGCAGACTACGAAAAATCCTTGGCAAAGGATGCAAAGAAAAACAGAAAAGAGT